>NC_049215.1:14333429-14435929 GCF_013347855.1 Anguilla anguilla
AGTGCTCACGGTGCTGGCTAAATCGTACTCAACACTGATCCTCGCAGATTGACTTCTCAATCTCTCAAGTGCGCCACGAACTGTAAAAACTGGTGGGCGAGGGGAAAAAAAATTCAAAAACAGTTTGATGAATAATGGCTGAGTTTCGGCCTGTCCTCAGGCTGAGGTCACCCCCCAAGCGTGGGAAACAGCTGCAGGCTGCAGGGCCAGACCGTCTGAAGAGTGTGGGGGAAAACCTCCTACAGACCCCTCTCAGACACATCCTCTGCGTGTGTGTGTGTGTGCGTGTGCGTGTGTGCATATGTGAGTGTGAGGGTGTGTGTGTGTGTGCGTGAGCGAGCGAGCACACACGTACGTATGAGTCTCTGTCTGCGTGGGCGTATGTGAATGTGTGTGTGTGTGTGTGTGCATGTGTGTGCGAGCGTGCACTCATGTCTGTATGAGTTTGTGTGTGTGCGTGCATGCGTATGTGAATGTGTGTGGGTGTGCGCATGCATGAGCACATGAGTTTGTATGTGTGCGTGTGTGTTTGTGTGTATATGTGAGTGTGAGGGAGCGAGCGAGCGAGCGAGCACGCACGTGTGTATGAGTCTGTGTGCGCGTGGGCGTATGTGAATGTGTGTGTGTGTGAGTGTGTGTGCACGCATCTGAGTATGAGTTTGTGTGTGCGCGTGCGTATAAGTTTGTGTGATTGTGTATGCGTGAGCATGTGAATGTGTGTGTACGCGTGTGTGTGAGCGTGCGCATGCGTGTGTGTGTGTGTGTGTGTGTCTTTAATTTGGCTCTGTTTCCTCTTTTTGGCTGAAGGAGACAAAAAATCCAAACGAACGATAACAAACGAACACCGGCATATGAACAGCGGGATATGAACAGCAGGATATGAATACCGCCATATGAACAGCAGGATATGAACAGCGGGATATGAATATCAGCACATGAACATTGGGATGTGAACAGTGGTATATGAACATTGGGATGTGAACAGCGGGATATGAATATCAGCACATGAACATTGGGATGTGAACGTCGGTCCACTTGCAGGTGAAGTGCAGTCAAAGTCTTTTGGGACAAGAAAAGTGTTAAGCTGTCATTCATGAGCTTATTGAGAAATGGCACGTATTCCAAAACAGATACGGCCACACCTCTGCCTTCAGAAAGAAAGAAGGAAAGAAACGGGGACACAGTCTCAAGAAAACACTCCACTCTAATACGGACCAATAAAGTTCACTGTGCAAGCCTGTCACATCAGGTTTGCCCTGTGCTAAAGAAAATTGTTAAAGAAAAGGTTCCAGCTCAGTCCGAAAAAACTGAAGCCACAGAGAAATAATTGAGCGGAATAAAAGAAGTAATTGATCTTCGGCGCTGGATCTGTGCCAGGCCGTTCCGCTGGGATCAGAAGGAGAGAGGTATGGAGCTGCAGAAGTGTGCATGGTTTTACCGAGCGGTCAGCGCTGAGACCAGAGCGGGGCGAAATGAAAGGAGTAACAGGCAGGGGCTGGGGGCCCGCGTGGGGCCACAGCGGCTCCGCACCTTGTTTGAAGCTCCGTCCCTGCTCCTTCTCTAATTAAAGAGCAGGAGGACGCTTTGATTCCGTCCTAATTGCTTTCAGTCAAATGAAGGGAGAGAGAGAGAGGGAGAGAAACAGGCGAAGAAACACAATTATATTTTTTTGGTGGCGACAGGGGCGGGGTGGGGGGGCTGATTAGCAGACGCGGTCGGCGAACGGAATGGAAATTGTTTCATGTCAGAATGCTATCGTCAGTCGCTTTCATTAGGGAGCGGCTGCGTGTGATCCGCGCGGCGACGGGCGGGGGGGGGGGGGGGCAGTGATTACTCTTTGGTTAACAAATCTCTGACAGGAGGAGCCGCGGCGTCCCTCCCCCTCTCCCCCTCCTCGCCCCTTCAGGTGGGCGTCGGCAGCCCGTCGGAGGCCCCCGGGTGGCGGGTGGGCGGTCCCTCTGTCGGGGCCCGTCAGCCGCGCCTGTCTAATTAGCGAGCCTTTGCTCCTAAACGAGCTGCCATCTTCGGGGACGAGCCAATGGGAGGGAGCGGCCCGTCGGAGCGCGGGAGCGCGTTTGATACGTGGAAATGGAGGGCTGCCAGGTCCTCCCGAAGCCCGCGGCTGCCTCGCAGCCTTATTTAGGAGAGACACACAAGCGCTGCGGAGCGGAGGAGGAGTAATGACTTCCCCCGACGCACTCCGGGGCGCGGCAGGATGATCCCAGCTCCCGGCCATGTTATTTTCACCAGCATGTGTCACTCACGCGCACTTTAAAACCCTGGATCATATAGGGAACACAAACATCAGAGCGGAGCGGCGGACATGTATTATTTAAAGTGGTACCTGCCTTTGTCATTACTGTCAAGCAGAATGGCGCAGGGAAGGGCTGCATGGAGCACACCACTGTATCATTTACTGCCCTGGACCTGAAGGCTGACCCACCGGCACGTGGCCGTCACGTTACTAGAGAAATACAGGGTTGGTCTTCCCCCCAACCCCACCCAATCAAAACCACGAGAAGCTCAAACCCCACCCAATCAATACCATGTGAGGCTCAAACCCCAATCAATCAATCAATACCATGTGAAGCTCAAACCCCACCCAATCAATACCATGTGAAGCTCAAACCCCACCCAATCAATACCATGTGAAACCCAAACCCCACCCAATCAATACCACGTGAGGCTCAAACCCCAATCAATCAATCAATCAATACCATGTGAGGCTCAAACCCCAATCAATCAATCAATCAATACCATGTGAGGCTCAAACCCCAATCAATCAATCAATCAATACCACGTGAGGCTCAAACCCCAATCAATCAATCAATCAATACCATGTGAGGCTCAAACCCCAATCAATCAATACCATGTGAAACCCAAACCCCACCCAATCAATACCATGTGAAACCCAAACCCCACCCACTGAATACCATGTGAAGTCCAAACCCCACCCACTCAATACCATGTGAAGTCATACTTCAGTGTCAGAATCCAGGTGGTCAGATCACGGGGGAGCCAATTACACGTCTGAGAACGGCGCTACTGCAGCAGCAATAGGCCAGGCCAGGGGGATGACAGCTTAGACGCTGGTCACTTTGCTCCCCAGCATTCATTGGGTTGGGACGAATGTGAATGGCTATATCCAAAAAAGTGGGCGGGTGCATGTGCAGCTTGTGCCAGGCTCATTGTCAAGAGTTATAAGCTGGCATGTGAGGTTGTACTGACTTAATCACTAGAGAAAGACAGGGACGGCTAGAGAAACAAAGACTGTACCATTACATTACTAGTAAGCTAGCCGAACTGTGCACATTTCATAGTGGCACATTCTGCAGGTTTTCATTGCACATTATGTATGTTTTTATGCAAATGCTGAGCTACATGAACATGGAAATGAAATTCCTTTCAACAAATGATCTATGTCTCCATCTGTATTAGACGGTAAGCAGTGCAGCGCATGGCCCTGACTGTACGCACTGCAGTGTTAGTGCGTGCACAGCTGCAGGTCAGAAAGGATATGGACATCTTGGAGACGAACATGTCCTGCGGTTCCTCGGAGGAGAAGGTCTCCAGGTCCCTCTCCAGCTGAGCGATCTGCCGCTCCATCTGCTTCAGGTTCCTCTCCAGGTTCTCCGCAGATACTGAGGAGACCAGGAAAAACAATACAGAAATAAATAACCTTTTCACAGGAAACGGGTCAGTATTTTAACAGTGAACTGGTCAGTCTTTCAGCGGAAATGGGTCAGTATTTTCATAGGAAACGGGTCAGTATTTTCATAGGAAACGGGTCAGTATTTTCACAGGAAACGGGTCAGTATTTTAACAGTGAACAGGTCAGTCTTTCAGCGGAAATGGGTCAGTATTTTCATAGGAAACCGGTCAGTATTTTCATAGGAAACGGGTCAGTATTTTCAGCGGAAAAGGGTCAGTATTTTCATAGGAAACAGATCAGTCTTTCACAGGAAACCGATCAGTCTTTCACAGGAAACCTCACTTTATAAGCGCAACAAACGCTGTGCAGGAGAAAAGTGGAACACAGTTCACCTTTAAACCCCTGCCGTGTGTGTGTGTGTGTGTGTGTGTGTGCGTGCGTATGTATAAAACGTTTACTCCAGAAGGACTCTTTCTCTTTTTCTTTGGGCTTAATGGTCATGGTGGCAAGTGGCACTGTCAGGGATATGCTTGTCAGACACTTAATTACAGATCCAAAGACAGCAACACCATTACCCCCCCCACCACATACGCCCACACCTCCCCCCCCCCCCCCAGACCACTTCCCAGGCATCACCCCATGGGAGGCAGAGCAGCACAGACAGCACAGCGCAGAGCGTAAGCCTTTCCCTCCGCTGGATACAACATGAACCTCAGGTCCAAGCTCATTAAAGGTCATTAAAGGTCCCAGAGCACTAATCGCAATGAGCAGGGGGGTCCCTCCAGTCCTGGCTATCTTAACCTGGCAACCCACCCGCCCCCTCCCCTGTGTAACTGGCTTAATAATCCCTCTGCACCTCAGCTGTGTGTGAACATCAGGGGCCAAAATCCCCATCGTGCATCTCCCACATGCACTCTAAAGTACTCTGAGGTCAATCATAACGTAAACGCAACAAAAATAAGACTAATAATTACTATTATTATTATTATTATTCAAACAGGCCTGAGAACAAAGCTGGAATGCATCAAAGCAGAATGAAGGGAACAATCCCTTCCACCTGAAGCATCTCAGAAGGACTCAGAGTAGTGATGAATGTGAAAAGGCTCTGGCTCTGTATCAGGAACAGGACTCTGAGTGGTGATGAATGTGAAAAGGCGCTGGCTCTGTCTCAGGAGCAGGACTCTGAGTGCGGCGGCTACTCTCTGCAGTGTGGGGACGCCGCTCTCTCCCCACGCGAGCGAAATCGATCGGACAAACGGGCGCAGACTTACGAGCGGCCGTAAACGCGGGCGCGACAGCGGCGCGGGGCGGGGCGGAGCGAGGGAGCGGCAGGAACAGGTGTGAAATTGATGCTCGCGTCTCCGGCTAAAAAAAACCAATTAAGCCGCTTAGTGTGGAGTAGCCTTCCGTTTCCCCGGCACCCTTTAAGGAAACGTGCCAGATGCGCCTCTTCTCCGCCCGCCAAAGCGTCCGGGGGAACCCGAAGGGAGCGGAGCTTAATAAACCCGCGATGTGACGCCTCTCACGGTGCGTGCGGACGGCTCGCCGTGACGCTCCTGTCCTAACTGCAGTTTGTCTCCTTAATCAAGTGTGAATTCCCATTATAAACAAATAATTGCTTCATCGGGCTGCGGCCAGCTAGCCTGGCGACGGAGCGGCGGCCGCCGTGTTGAGGGTCTCCCAAGATGGGACTGAAATAAGGGGATTAGAGGGGCGGTGGGGGAGCCAGCGGCGGTAAGACGCCGCGCCCGAGGGGGGGGGGGGGGGTAAAGGAGGATTTTTTTCTTTTTTCGTGGTGGAGTCATCCACTCAATCCGTTTTTCTTCATTACTCCCGTCTCCGTGGTACAAATGGGTCTAAATCTAATTTTGCGCCCGACGCTACTTTTTCAACAGAGAGACGGAGAGAAAAAGGTTTTTCTTCAAAAGCCATGAAACCTCATCACATAATGCACGGCCACGATCTTCTCCCCCTGCAGAAACCGGGCCACGGTACAAATCACTTCCCCGTTACGGACTGCTTTGGCTGGGCTACGCAGTACACAAACGCAATCTCAATCATGCTGGTGCATGTGTGTGTGTGTGTGTGTGTGTGGTGTGCCTGTGCGTGCGTGCGTGTGTACGAGTGTGTTCATTTTTATGCTGCTTTGGGGAAACTGATATCGCTTGGATGGAGAGGGCAGAAGCCACACAGCCGTTGAGACAATTTGTTGTGTAGCGGCTTCCTACCAGACTGATTTACGGCAGGACTGGGGCTTATTATTTAACTGGCTGAACACCTTCTGCCTGATGTCCTGATGTTCTGCCTGACGCACACACACACACGCGCCACGTCTCACTCCAGCCACACGCGTGTCCTTCCTGCCACCTGCGTACCACTGTCACCCTTAACAGCAGTCAGCGGAGCCCTACAGAGTGCCTTCACAGACAGCCACATCAGTTCCTCCCGGTTACAGGGGCACCCATGCGTCCGTGCTCAATCAAAGCCAGCGAATGGCTTTCAGTCATTCTGTCCACAGGCAGTCAGCGGACAGACAGAGCTGATTGGAGGGCTGCGTGTGAAGGCGGGGCAGAGTGGAGCACCGCTATTGGTCCTGTTCCCAGTGACCTCTCTGTACAGCCCCCGCCACACGGCTCCCACGGGCCAGAGCACCGGGGCTCCAGCCAAATCATCAATCTCTGCTACGGTGCTTTAACTACCATCTATGCATCCCTCCATCTTTCAGTCCACCTCTCTCATACTGCAGTCCCTCTGCCTATCCTCCTTACCATCCCCCTATCATCTCTCCATCTCTCTTCATTTCCTTACCACCTCAATGCTCCATCCCTTTCTGCTCTTCCTCTATACTCTCCTCTTCATCTATAGTTTCACTGCCTCGCATATGTTCCTCTATAATCCCATCACTCTCCTCTCCTCTCATCTCTCCATCTCTATCAGCTTCTCCCTCTGCTCTCCCTGCCCTGCCAACCACTCATCATGCTGTCCCTCTCCCCTATCTCTCCATCTACACTTCTCACTCTCCTTCTACATCTCCCATCTTTCCCTCTCTCGTCCCTTCCTCCTGCAGGTTCCCATCCCTCCTCCATCTCTCTTCCTGCATCTCGCCTCCTCATTCATAATCCCCGCCCCTCTCTCTTCCTAACCCAAACCCTCTCGATCTCAATATCTCTCTACCTAACCCTCTTTCTCTCTCTCTCTCTCTCTCTCTCACTGGGACACGTGACCATGTGTCCCCCATATGGGGGGGCCTCTGCTGCGCTCTGCAAATTTCGTCATTAAAATGACACTCCACACAACCGGTTACACACCCTCCTTCTAATGCAACACATATCCAGTTTCTTGTGAAAATCTTATGGGTGTCAGATTTGATGATTGTGCTCTAAAAACAAGAAATTGGATCGCACATCTTCAGTCAACAACGCTGCAGGAATAAGTAACATCTCATAATAAGCGTATCTGTACAGCTAGTTGATAGACGGGTGGAGCACAGAGGGAAACCGCAGCACAGCAATGTGATCACAGCCTACGTGCACAGGATCGGACAATCAGAATGCGATAATCAGTAATCTGCACAACTAAAGATCCCCAGCCAGTCCAGGGGCTGTGCTTCAAGTGAGGCAGCGAGGAAGCGAGGAAGCGAGGCTAGCGAGGAAGCATTCTATGTAGGGCACTAGTGCCCAGAAAAAGACAAGCAAAATTATGAAATTTCCCTTTGGGCAATCCCTGGTCATGAGCATCATAATAAGGTTCTGCGTGGGCATGTTTGCATGAAATATGAAATATTACACCATCACTCAATCGGCAGACAAGCAAAGCTGCCACACGCTGGCGTAAATGAGACAGATCTCTCTGAACAGGCCTGTGCTGCTGTTTTCTATACACTGATACTGAGGATGTATGGCTCAGCGTCTGGCAGGATCATCAGAACCCATTAAAGCCAAGTCCCTAAAGGCAGGCACATTACAGTGTGCCAACAAGCAGCAGGAACTGGACTTACTCAGAATTAAAACAGGGGGGGGGGCTTAACAGCATATTTAGACACAGGAGTGTACAGAACTCAACATATGTGACTTTCCTTCCTCTCATTAATGTATGTACACACAGGCACAAACACACAGACACACACACACATACATACAGACACACACACACACACACACACACAGACGCGAGCAGGCGAGTATGCAAACACATACAGAGACACACAGAGGCACAGAGTGAGACACAAACAAACACAGGCACAGAAATGATCAGAACAGCAGATGTATAAACAAGTGTACAAGCTGTTAAAGTTCTTTCTCTTTTAAATAAAAGCTGCAATGCAGGTAAACCTGCGGGTCATTTGGCTACAAGCAAACAGAGTTTCCACACCAGAACAACCAGTGCTGCGCTATTTATAAGGCGAGACAAAGCACCCGGGTGGAGAGAGAAGGAAGAGGACATGTGAGCTGTGGGCTGAAAGTCTCACACAGAAAACCTTCAGCAGACAAAAGAGGCAGTGCACCGTCTCATTACCAACGGAGTCCTGTTCAGGGTGTAACATGCACAATTTAACCATTACTCATTACCAACAGTGTCCTGTTCAGGGTGTAACATGCACAATTTAACCATTACTCATTACCAACAGTGTCCTGTTCACCGTGTAACATGCACAATTTAACCATTACTCATTACCAACGGAGTCCTGTTCAGGGTGTAACACGCACAATTTAACCATTACTCATTACCAACAGTGTCCTGTTCATGGTGTAACATGCACAATTTAACCATTACTCATTACCAACGGAGTCCTGTTCAGGGTGTAACATGCACAATTTAACCATTACTCATTACCAACGGAGTCCTGTTCAGGGTGTAACATGCACAATTTAACCATTACTCATTACCAACGGAGTCCTGTTCAGGGTGTAACACGCACAATTTAACCATTACTCATTACCAACAGTGTCCTGTTCATGGTGTAACATGCACAATTTAACCATTACTCATTACCAACAGTGTCCTGTTCATGGTGTAACATGCATAATTTAACCATTACTCATTACCAACAGTGTCCTGTTCATGGTGTAACATGCACAATTTAACCATTACTCATTACCAACAGTGTCCTGTTCATGGTGTAACATGCACAATTTAACCATTACTCATTACCAACAGTGTCCTGTTCAGGGTGTAACATGCATAATTTAACCATTACTCATTACCAACAGTGTCCTGTTCAGGGTGTAACATGCATAATTTAACCATTACTCATTACCAACGGAGTCCTGTTCATGGTGTAACATGCACAATTTAACCATTACTCATTACCAACAGTGTCCTGTTCATGGTGTAACATGCATAATTTAACCATTACTCATTACCAACGGAGTGCTGTTCACGGTGTAACATGCATAATTTAACCATTACTCATTACCAACAGTGTCCTGTTCAGGGTGTAACATGCATAATTTAACCATTACTCATTACCAACGGAGTGCTGTTCACGGTGTAACATGCATAATTTAACCATTACTCATTACCAACGGAGTGCTGTTCACGGTGTAACATGCACAATTTAACCATTACTCATTACCAACAGTGTCCTGTTCAGGGTGTAACATGCATAATTTAACCATTACTCATTACCAACGGAGTGCTGTTCACGGTGTAACATGCATAATTTAACCATTACTCATTACCAACAGTGTCCTGTTCACCGTGTAACATGCATAATTTAACCATTACTCATTACCAACAGTGTCCTGTTCATGGTGTAACATGCACAATTTAACCATTACTCATTACCAACAGTGTCCTGTTCAGGGTGTAACATGCATAATTTAACCATTACTCATTACCAACGGAGTCCTGTTCAGGGTGTAACATGCATAATTTAACCATTACTCATTACCAACAGTGTCCTGTTCATGGTGTAACATGCACAATTTAACCATTACTCATTACCAACAGTGTCCTGTTCAGGGTGTAACATGCATAATTTAACCATTACTCATTACCAACAGTGTCCTGTTCATGGTGTAACATGCACAATTTAACCATTACTCATTACCAACAGTGTCCTGTTCATGGCGTAATGCGCTTAATTTAACCAACAGTCATTAGTATCAGTGCCCTGTCCAGAACAGCACCAGCCCCAGTCCTGTATGTGAGCATTACTAATGGTAAGTGTGTAGAACAGCACCAGCCCCAGTTCTGAATGTGAGCATTACTAATGGTGAGTGTGCAGAACAGCACCAGCCCCAGTTCTGTATGTGAGCATTACTAATGGTAAGTGTGTAGAACAGCACCAGCCCCAGTTCTGAATGTGAGCATTACTAATGGTAAGTGTGCAGAACAGCACCAGCCCCAGTTCTGTATGTGAGCATTACTAATGGTAAGTGTGCAGAACAGCACCAGCCCCAGTTCTGTATACTCCGGTGCTCCACTCTTCCCTGAAGGAAGCTGTTTCAGCAGGTGGGTTATTTTCAGACTTTCAGCCCATGGCATTTTCACTGCGAGAAAGGGAATCAACTTCTCCTAATGAAAAGGCTTCTGCTTAAAGTCCTTTTGTCTCTCTCTCTCACGCACACACACACATACGCAGACACACGCACGCGCAAATTAATTAAACCGCCAATGACCTTCTCTGTCATATCGCACATCATTCATAAAAAGGAACACCAAAGATCTTTCTATTCTCAGACATGGCTGCACGAAGAAAGGGAATAAACAAGCATTCACAAGCACGCTCCGTACCCAGCCTAAAAAAGTTTCCTCCAGATATAATCTATTCGCACACCCCTCCCTTCCCTCCCACCGCCCCCCCCCCCGCGCCCGCCATCTATCGCCCCCTGTAGGCCGGAGAGGCCCGGCGGTGCATAACTAAGCCGCGGCGCTGAGGCATGCTGGGACAGGATTTGAATGCAGGCGCACGCGGGCGATTTGTTCTGGAAATGAAATTTGCGCAGGTGTCCGGCGCGTAGCAGATCATATCGGCGGGCGGCGGGGAATTGCGGGGCGGGGCGGGGGGGGGGGAGACGCTGGGGCCGCGGCTAAGTTCCTCTCGAGTGGCTCTGCTTTGTGGAGCCCAAGATAAATATACCAATATCCCTTTGACTCAAGTCAGAGAAAACCAAATAAATAAGGGGGATGATAAGAGTGATTATCACACAGAGCATGATGGATGGGGGAGGCTTCTGAAAGCATGCTCCAAATAAGCCGGCAATCACGGGAGCATATTGCTTTTTTATTCCCCCAGTTTGGTTATGGAATATTAAAATTCATGCACCCTGAGGAGAAATGGGGATTTGGCTCGATTTTTTTTCTCTTCCTGGGGCCACGGGGCTTCTGAGACGGGAGAAGAGAAGGAGGCCCACCGCTGTCAGCCTAAGTGTTTGCAGATGAAGGGGGGGCTTCTGTTCAGGGTGGGCAGAGCGGGACGTATCCTGGTGCTCTCCTGGGCACCACTCCCCCCACCCCCCACCCCCCAGACAACAAGCCAGCAGAGCCGAGCCCTCATTTAAATACTAACTCACACTGGACGCCTTGTGTACGGCACACCGTTCTCTATGCGCTACCCACTGTAAAAACATGCATGTACACGCACGCACGCACGACTGCAATCTATGCAATATTACTTTCAATAAAAGCACTGTGTCCTGTTCAGAGAAAAACAGGAATATTTATTTATGTTCCATTCATCAGGGGAACTTTACAGAGAAGGAGTTTCACAGTTCCCAGACACTGAACACTAATCCAGATCTGTCCGCAGCTAAATCCATCGTCTCCTCTACAGAGCGAGTCATTTATAACGCGCTGCACCTTCCCGTGGTGTCTGCCAGGAACACGGGTGCGAGTGTGGGGTGTGGAGGACTGTGCAAATAAAAACGGTACAGTTGAAAAATGTTAAAAACAAAAAGCTTTGATGCAGCCATGTTTATTGTCAAGGGCCAGGCACTTTTATTGCCAAGTCACAAGCCTACTGACTGACTGGCTGTCCTGTATTACTGAGTGGCCTGTAGGCTGTAAACAAACACTAGCTCTCCTGTAGTATTGTGTGGCCGGTAGGATGCAAAATAGTCACTGATACGGCCTGTAGAGTATAAAATAGTCAATGGCTCTCCTGTAGTACTGTGTGACCTGTAGGGTGTAAAATAGTCATTGGCTCTCCTGTAGTACTGTGTAGACTGCAGATACTAGTACATAGGTGAGTGCTTTGGAGAGCATACACTTTTGATAAAAAATAAGGTAAAGTAAAATCTTTTAAAAATAGCGCACTCTCGCTTTAAGAAATGCTGAACAAAATTTACCAAAAGTTTTATTTCTAATTTTAATATAAAGAATACAGAGCTAAAATAGACTATAAATCTATTTCAACAACACCTAAATAATAACAGGATATAAACCATGTATTTTGCTTACGTGAATAAAGGAGACTGGACTGCTGAAAAGGAATGTAATCTCTTCACAATAAAGCTCGTCACCGCTCGGTCACATTCATTCACTCTCTTTGTGCTCATCAGCCCCGTCACTGCAAGGGTGAATGGAGCTTCAGCAGGGCTCTCAGGGTGGAGGAGGAGGAGGAGCGCTGTTTCTCTGTGAACAGAGTACAACTATTCCCTAGTTTTACATTCGTTTTTTTTTTACCTGAGCCTGATGCTGTAAAACTAGCATTACCTTACTCTGGGGCATTATGTCTGAGACTGGGGACATGGTGGATTCTTCACGGTATACGCCATGCTGCAGTAAATGCATCGCCATGTTAGATGGTACTTCCTCCCTTGCATAACATTGTTTTCATGCAGTGATTATATTTTGCAGTATCACTAGTACTTTTTGTGAAACTTTTTGTCACACGTTTGAGTGTTTGCTCCAGTCCATCCTAGTACTGTTATACCAGGCTCCACAGGCGCATCACTGCATACGTGGTGCTGGCAACGTGAAGCTAACCAGCGGCACTAGCAGCGCGGGCGATGTGATGCTAACCAGCGGTACTAGCAGCGCGGGCGATGTGATGCTAACCAGCGGTACTAGCAGCGCGGGCGATGTGATGCTAACCAGCGGCACTAGCAGCGCTGGCGATGTGATGCTAACCAGCGGTACTAGCAGCGCGGGCGATGTGATGCTAACCAGCGGTACTAGCAGCGCGGGCGATGTGATGCTAACCAGCGGTACTAGCAGCGTGGGCGATGTGATGCTAACCAGCGGTACTAGCAGCGCGGGCGATGTGATGCTAACCAGCGGCACTAGCAGCGCGGGCGATGTGATGCTAACCAGCGGCACTAGCAGCGCGGGCGATGTGATGCTAACCAGCGGTACTAGCAGCACGAGTGACGTAACGCTAACCCATCTTCATAAATACAGAGATGCAAACAGTTCTTTAAGAGTGCCCTTAAATTTAATAAAACTCACTAAAAACTTTGTTTCCTGGACCCTAAAAACTTTTTCTCATGGTTCGACTCCAAGATATGAGCAAGTTAAGGACAGAAGGGCTCTCACCAGGAGATTTACATTCCTACACCAAACACTGGAAGAAATGTGCAAGTATGAGCTCCACGCCTAACCTGGCTGGTTTGGCAGGCAGGAATTGATTCCGGAAGGATCCGTCGGCAGCTTTTATTTTATTGTCTGACTCAATAACTTCGAGGTGCTGCTACCCAGAATGCACAGGCACACTTCGCCTAGCGAGCCCTGTAATTACAGCAGCCCAGGCGACTGGCAGCCGCGCTGTGTGCCTGGCTTTCTACACACTGCCGTCTACACGGGACTCACAGTGATCTGAGCATGCTCAGTCCAGACACCCAGCCGCTGTGTGCCTGGCTTTTTACACACTGCCGGCTACACGGGGCTCACAGTGATCTGAGCATGCTCAGTCCAGACACCCAGCCGCTAAACTCTGAAACGCGCGGTCCATGTCGAGCTGCACTGAATACAGTTAAATTAGCTAATCCCAACGCACGCCCACAGTGGACATAAACATTTGCCAGGATTTCCCATTTCATTGGCTTTTCCTTTATATAAAAAAACATTATTCAGTGACACAAGGCATGGGTGAATTTAATTATAAAATAGTCTGCAGTGTATATAGCCGAGAATAAATTTTCATTTCGGCAGTTAGGACATGGAAACAAAACTAAAACGAGCAATGTTTGCTCAAGTTTGTGTAGCTAATTGTGCGATTTAAGGATTAAGGACTCACTTAACTCAAAATCCAGCTGGGGTTTACCTTAATTTCAGCGAGACTCCACCCCAAGCACGCATCTGTCATATGCTACATAAGTCACCCAGGCCAGGTTGCATGCAGAAAAACAAGCACTTCATTTGAGTCAGTATCTCAAGTCAGGACTGAGCCCTTAGCAATTCAACCAAAGCCATTATGTGAACCATTACAGAATGTTCCATCTTTATAATGAATACACTGAATACACTACAAGTAATTTTAGAAAGGAGGAAAAACACATTCTGTATTAAAAGCACAATACCTGCGCTAGAGACAGCCAGGACAAAGACCAAATTTCACAGGATCAAAGAACATAACACGGCAGGTCACGCTGGGCAGAATTACGTCCCGGGTTTGTGTGATGAGCTTAGAAAAGATCAGTGTTCTTTTCCGAGACGGTCGGGGTGTGCTAGCTGGCGCCATTTTTAAATAATGAAAATAGCGGGCAGAGAAAAAGACACTGGGAAACAACAAGTCAAACTGAAAGAGCGGTAAATGCTGAGGCCATTACGGTGTTTGCCAAGCCGGCGGGTTTTTAAGGATGCGCGTACCGCTGTGGTGTCACGCTGGCTCATTAGACGCAGTGAAATTTTCCCTCCCGAACGCAAACGCGGAGGGTGTGAAGACAGCTTGTTCCTCGCACATTCTGGCCCACTTACACGGGCTTTCTTGTCATTCTTTCAGAGTACACTGACGACGTTCAGGGTAGAAAAAAAAGAAAGAGGCGTCGAGTAGAGTAGAAAGAGTTAAAAAATCAAAACTCCGCCCATGTGAAATAAAGGATCAAACAGCGTAGGTTCTATTTCTGTAACGTGATTAAACGGCGTATAATAATGCGTTCAGAGGAGCCTCAAATCAGACGTGCTCAGACCGTTTTCCAGTGTGTTTCCTCAGCTGACATGCGGTAGCTGAGATGCTCGGTCTCTCACAATAACATTTTAAAAAGTTACCTCCCTTCTGGCAAGTTAGAGTACAGAAAAAGCACGGAAGCAGGAAGCACTGCTAACCTGGGCAGCTGAGGATAAAGGGAAAGCATTCGATGTGCTGCAGTGTTTGACTGCTTAGCGAAGGGGGGGGTGGTTTGTTTGCACAGAACACAACCCCTGGCCAGGTAAGAGCTCTGTATTGTTATCAATACTCCCGCGCCCCTATCAACAAGCACAACATAGCCTTGAGTCAGAAACGGCAGTACGTGATTTCACTGCCAATGGGAATGAGCTTTTGGCTGATCAAACGGAAGCACAGCAGCGCAAACAGCACAAAGGCTTCCCTGGATTTGGACTGGTCTCTGCATAACAGGTCTGTCGGCTAGCTTAGACCACAGCTGCAGTAGAAATGTATATCCTGTTAAAAAAAACAAAACTAGAAAACTAAAAACTGAATAACCTCAGTAAGAAGAAAGAAGAGCAAAAGAGATAGAAAAAAAATGGCGGTTAGTAGTAGAGCAGGAGATCCCAATGCTCATCACTGTTCACCTGTATTTTTTAATGAATTGTGAAAGGCAGCACATTAGCATGGGGCAACGCCTCTGCGCTGAAGTGTCTGGCCCGCTAGCTCCTCCGGACTGGAAAGTGATTCACTTAGACAGACTGCGTATCCCACGCCTTTCAGCCCCTGGCATCGCCACGGGCGATATGACCATACCCAGAACGCACCGGTCCCAGACCCCCACCCCCTCCACCCAAACCCACCCAGCCTTTTAGCCAGTCAGCTTAAATTAGTCGCAGGGATGTCTCACTCTGTGGAAGGGAAGGGAGAGTAAGGGTGGGAGGGTTTCATCACTGAGAAATCAATGTAAAGAAATGCTGGTGCACAGACTTAGATTCTCATTAGAGTCTGCAGTACAGTACAATCAATTCAAAACTTCAGTTAGGAGGGAAGACTGATCGACAGAGAGGGAGATGGGGAACATGGAAAAGGCGAATGACTTTTCTGCTTTGGAAATGAATGTTTGCCTTTTCAGAAAGAAGTTTTCACAGGTGAAAGATATCTGTATGATACATTTTGTGATGAATGCAAAGTAAAACATTTAAAGCAGAGGTGTCCAAAAAGGGCCGGTATGGGTGCAGGTTTTTGTTTTAGCCCAGTACTACAACACCCGATTAAAACAATTAACAAATCATGGTCTTCAATCGAGACCGTGATAAGTAGAATCGGGTGTGTTAGTGCTCGGCTGTAACAAAAGTCAGCACCCACCCCTGTTTTGAAGCATTCAGTCATGCAAGGAATTGTTCACATCTGTTTAATATATTTTGTAAGAAATGCAGCATTTAAGCTTTGATAAAGGGACCATTTAATTTACAGGATATACTCAGATGTATATACAGCAAAGAGATTAGTAACCTCTTCAAAGCAAAAACAACATAGTAAACGCACGCAGGCATGCACACACACACACACACACACACACAAACACACATGCTCACACACACTCACACACAGATGCGCTCACGCACAAACACAAAGGCAGGTGAGTGGAATTTGAATTCCTACGACTTTCCATGTTTCAGTGAAAAATAGGGTAGTAAGAGAGAGGAAACAGCAAAGCCCTGGGGCTGCAGTGACAGGACTGTGTTTATCTGCTGGGAAATCACAGCACTCTCAACCGCGCTCACGCTCACCACATACACCGAGGCCAACGCGCCGCAGACTCACCCAAACTTTCATACAACCAGGTGAACAGCTTTTCATACAGTCAGCCAGGCGAACAGCTTTTCATACAGTCAGCCAGGTGAACAGCTTTTCATACAGTCAGCCAGGTGAACAGCTTTTCATAAAGTCAGCCAGGTGAACAGCTTTTCATACAGTCAGCCAGGCGAACAGCTTTTCATACAGACAATCAGGTGAACAGCTTTTCATACAGTCAGCCAGGTGAACAGCTTTTCATACAGTCAGCCAGGTGAACAGCTTTTCATACAGTCAGCCAGGTGAACAGCTTTTCATACAGTCAGCCAGGTGAACAGCTTTTCATACAGTCAGCCAGGTAAACAGCTTTTCATACAGTCAGCCAGGTGAACAGCTATTCAGAGGCAGCCACATGAACCGCCTTTCATAGTCAAACAGGTGAACTGCTTTTCATACAGTCAGTCACAAAAGCAGACTTCCATAGTCAGCCAGGTGAACAGCCTTTCATACAATCAGCCACACAAGCAGCCTTTCATTCAGTCAAGTCAGGTGAACAGCCTTTGATACAGTCAGCCAGGAGAGTAGAAGGCAAAACTCACTAGCTGATATGGCAAATATATCTCCCGAAAAGGCACGTTTCCATCAGGAAACACTTGGATAAAAAACAAGATGGATAAGAAACTTAACATAATAAAAGGCTAGGGGAGCTGGTGCCTTTTCTGTTCTGGGCAGACCAAACTCAAATGTGGGCTTACATTGGGTAATAACATGCTGTAAGCACTAAGTTATCAACACATCATTTCACACAGACAATTAAATAAAAAAATGAATAAAATAACACACACCAAGTGTGTTAATTAGCTTAGGCAGGCTACCTGTGCAGACTCCTAACCTACTGACCAAACATTGGCATTAACAAACATTACACTCTTATCAGTTTCAAACGGACAACCAAAATTATCGTCCAGCAGCCCCACTTTTGTTAATTTGTTGCTTCCATAAAGTTGTATTCTATCTGTCCAAACTTGTTGGACTAATATTAAAATTAAGTTATCAAATGAGTATGTAATTACCTCAGAAATATGTTGTTTTTACAAGCATTGTGTCTTCTGACCTTTCCTTGAAGTGCATTTCAAAATGTTAATTAAAATTCTTTGTTGCACCTTATTCCTGCTTTAATATTTATTTGCATGTGCTGTGAGCCTGAGACTAAAAAGCAAATGTGAAGGTAAAGAAAGAGTAAAAAAGCGTTAAATACTCCGTGTCCAATTGGCCGTGGCCAATTTTTCAGCGTGACCAAATTTTGTGCAGGTGCCGGTAACTAAAAAAGTTACTGGCACCGATGACACCGACGCAAAAAGTTAGTCTAGAGCCCTGAATTGTGTTGACAGTCACGTAAATGGGCATCTGCTCTTTATCTGCAAAAAAAATAAAATAAAAATGAGTGAGACGGAAACGTGGCTGATTAACTTTCTTAAAGGCTGCTCAGAGCCTTATGTCTTGCATTATGTAAGCCCCTCTGTTCCTTCCCCGTGATTTCTGCAGCTCAGAGCTCAGTCACATCAAAGATGTGCAAAGAGAATAGCAGATCAAAACTGGGGACGGGAGGAAGATTTTCAACAGTAAGAGACATCTTTAGCACAAGGGCTTTCTGAAGGCGGGCCGTGTTGACACTGCGGCGATATAGCGCCTTGGAGAGATGTCGTGACCGCCCCTCTCATCTTGCGCAGGTGAGCCCGCGTGACTGCAGCACGCCTGTCACTCAAAATGCGTTGCCATAGATACTTGGCTACGCATAATGGCGCCGGCTGTGGGTGAAGCTGTATGTTCCCTATAGGACTATGGGAAGCTCCGCGTGCGAGGGCTGTGAATGAGACTAAATTAACCGTGGGACTAATTAATTAGCGTTTAGTACCCATGGAAGTGGTCCACACCAGTGACACAAAGAAAGAAATAAAAATATGTATGTGTGTGTGTGTGTGTGTGTATATTTGTATGAGCGTGTGTGGGTGTGTGCATGTGTCCAATAAGAGAATGTCATAGATGTATTGCTTATTCAGGATTGAGGGTCCAGAGAGGAAGCACCATTCAGACAGAGAGGTCAGGGAGACAGACAGTGACCAGTACAGTACAAGAGACCTTCCAGGTGTAAGGTGGGTGCACAGGGGTGCATACAGGTGTACAGGTGTACAGACGGGAGTACAGACGGGAGTACAGACGGGAGTACAGATGAACAGGTTAGCAGCTGTACAGACGGGAGTACAGGAGTACAGATGAACAGGTTAACAGGTGTAAAGCGGACGTACAGGTGCGCAGGCTGGCGTACAGGTGCACAGGTGCTCTTACCTCTGCTGGCTCGCTCCACGTGCTGAAGGTCCTCCGCAAACCTGAGCACCTCGGGGAAGCTCTCCTCACAGGCCTCGGCCAGGAAGTGCAGCAGCGTCTGCTTCTGGTCCGCAGATTTAGTGTCCTTCAGCTGAGGGGGCATTCAGAGAGCAGTCAGTATGACCGAACCGGGTACAGCCCCCATACGCCACCAACACCTTAAAGGGGCGGAGCTAACACGTCATCAGAGGCCGCATAAATAAAAATCTAATTTAAGCTACGGGTGTAAAAGTCACACTGAATAATGGTGCATGCCAAGATAATAAGAGACAATAATTAAGTAAATGCACACGCAGCCGAGCGTGCGCACGTATGCATATGCATACCAAATGCACACACATACATGCACCCGTGCTCACAGACTCTGGCACACACAGCCAATAAGGAAAATCTCTTCTTTCGCTGACAAATTAATGGTAAACTTAGACTGCATACACACAAACACACACACATGCAAACAAGCACACGCACACACACACTCACACTCAGACAAGGCAACATCCATCATTTAAACTGTTACTGCAGTAAAGGTTTTGTTTTGGAATAATGATATTTTCAGAGACGTTTAGTCTCTGCCAGAGTCGATATTTTATCACTTTTTCTGAAACACTGTAAAGGGTGGGGGGGGGGGTGGTTGGGGGGGCTGGGGCGCATCTACATGAAAAGCTGCCATTTCAAAGGCAGGGGGAAAAAAGCCTGAAAGAAAAATGACTCAATGAAAAATATTTGTTTGATCAAATGTCAAGCAGTCCTCTGTAATCTCCACCGCTGAAATATGTCTCCCTAAATAATCACCACAAAACAAGCCAAAAAAGTGAAGGCCTGTTCATGAGAGAAGAACCAGCCACGGTTATGTAACCTCTATTCAGGTGTGTCACGCCCGCCCCGAGCACCAGCTTCTTTTCACAAAACAAGCAAATGTCACACGGCATTCTCAGACGGCTGGAAAATCAAGAGCGCTAATATGAGGAGAGGAGAGAAAGAAAAACGGAACTGAAGGGGCGAAGTGGCCATATTTCAACCCGCCGCCTCTGGCCCTCTCCCGATGCCCACGGCAACGCGGCCTAACTGGCTAATCCATCACGTTCCTCCGCGTTCATAAACGCCGAGCCTCGTTCAATAAGTAATTCGCGGCCCGCAGAGTTAACTTCGCTCGGTAATTACGGCTCACTTTATGTGAGGCTATTTATCTGGCAAAGGTGTACTGACGACGCATGCTAAATTTCAGCATCCGGCCTCCCTGCGTCCCATGCTAATCATCTCTGTTGATCCGCGATTCTGACATTCATCTGAATTTATCGCGCAAAAACAATAAACAAATGCATTTCGCTCGTGGTTGTCACCTAAACTGCCTTGCGGGGGCCACGCTAATGACTAATCCCTGTGAAGAGTGGCTGAATAAATGCATTAAACGACTGAAGCCAGCCATAGCCCGAGGGAGCGCTATCGCTTTCCACATTTAAGAGGCGGTAATGGAACGGCGCTACTGTCAAATTCAGCTGTTCCTTATGAGGCTCTCGTGAAAATAAAAAAGTATTCATTAAACAGAACGGGCCCGCTCTGGCGAGACGCAGCGGAGGTCTGAAGGGCCCACGACGCTGGAACGACGCTGGAACGACGCTGGAACGACGCTGGAACGACGCTGACCGAACCTGGAGGAGGCCGGACTGGAGGTGTTTGAAGTGTTTCGGCGCTCGATTGCTTCGCTTCAGACGTCCATTGTGCGCGCACGTGGTTTCCAAGGCCTACGGTGCCCGTTGTTTGAAAGGAAAGCAGAAAAGCGCTCTCCTGCGTTGCGGGCCTGTGAGCTCCACGTCCCTGCGCTAGACGCTTAGACTACCCGCAAGCACCAGCCTAGATGACCCACGCTAACGTTCTCCGCCTTGTACTGTGGAAGATCCCCCGTTTCTCTGTGCACCCCACTAAGATCAATGCCAAAGTCACTCCTCTCAGTGTTCCGTCAGCATCAGACAGGGATGGAAGGCAAATTTATATTCAGAGGTTATTTGGGAAATGACATTTTCTTCCTCCATAGACGTAGCTAACGCCTCACACCTTGCGCCGTCGTTAGCTTCTTTAGCACTAGCACATGCGGCTTCTTTAGCTCCACACGGGCCCGTTAAAAGGGAAAGGGAAACTTGCGGCGCACGCTCTTGGGGCGTGATGGTACCTTCACGGACACGCTGCTTACCATCTGGCCACATTGGAGACGTTATGTGTTTTTGTGTTAAAATGGCTACTCGTCTGTTCTACACAGAAATGCCCCGATTTTCTGCCATGATAAAAATGTAGTTTAATAGTATCTGCCTTCTGCACGTCCCCCTGATGTCACCGTTCAACTTCCTGCTGGCTAAATACAGAAAACACGCGGGAAGCACACGCAGAAGAGTCTAATATGGAGGGATGATCATTTAAGAATGATTTATGTTACATTACATTTAGCAGACGTTCTTATCCAGAGTGACTTTTACAGATCGTACTCTCACAATACACTTATACAGCAGGATATATACTGCAGCAGTCCTGTAGTACCTCGTTCAGGGGTCCAGCAGCAGTGCCCTACCTGGGAACTGAACCTGCCCCCTCTGCGCTGCCACCCCAGATTGCTAACATGCATGCTACACTGCCACCACCCATGATACAATCAACACCTGTGTGGTGGAGCAGGAGTAGCAGAACAGTGGCAGTCTGTTCGCTGCTACCGGACTGATAAGCTTCACATGCTCTCTGACTCTGCTAACCAACGCCGGCCCTGTCAGGGTAGGAATCCACTCAAAGCCTCAATATCATCCCTATAGACCTGTACCAAAATCATCTGAACGGAGTAATTCCACTACGACCGCACAACAAGACAACCGCGAGCTCCACAAACAGGCCTTCACGCGGCAGAACAGGTCCGTTCCACGCATCACGAAGGCGAACTAGCTTACAGACTGGAAGAGAAAGAGAAAGTCTGAAAATAAGCACTTGCGTACTCCACTTCCTCGTTGTGAGACTGTGTCTAGACAGATGCAGCTAAGTGCGTGGAACAAAGTTCTCATCAAGGCGAAAGGAGAGAGAGAAGAGCAAGGTGAATGCATAGGATTCCTGAGAGCTGAACCGCAGAAGCGGAGCGTGCGCTTTCTTGATGAGGAGCCACTTGGCAGCCAGGTTTCCTTTTCTTCTCCAAATACCCGCGTTCCTGCGAGCGCGTCTCGCCAGAAGCCTTTCATTTGTCATCCCTGGAAAAATGGCTGTTTGGTTAAAGACAAACAAACAAAACCGCATTGTTTCGGCCTCCATCAAAAACACCGCTGCATGATTAGATATGCACGGGTCTAACCCAGCAATGGAGAATCAAACGGCTCCTTTCTTCAAAAGAAACAACACAAAGCAAAAAGTATAAAGCTCTGACAAGCACAACAAATTAAGACCTTGCCCGAGAAAAAAGGCTTTTCTTTCTAATAAATTACACAAAAACGAAATCTCAAGTTCTCATCACAAACACTGAATTACTGGGTTTTAACGGGAATCCAAATTAATTAAGCGTCTGGATCACAACCTGTAGCGCACACGCATACAAACACACACATGCAAACACACACAAACACACACACACAGGTAAACACACAGTGACACAAATACAAGTAAGCAATCACAAACAAATGTAGACGCAAACACTCACACAGCCACTGAAACAGTGTTCAAGCAAGTATATGTGTGTGTGTGTGTGTGTGTGTGTGTGTGTGTGTGCGTCTGTAGTCTGAAATCAAAGAACGCTGTCCATAATGACCATTAAAAAAGACTTGTGAGGAACTGAGTGCCTGCAGTGAACTTCACATCAGCGTAAGACGCTTAAGTCAGACTTCCATCATGAGGTCTTTGCAGCGAGCTGAAGGTGTGGAGCGAGCTCGGTGGTGTGGAGCTGCAGTGGCGGTGTGGAGCTGCAGTGGCGGTGTGGAGCGAGCGCGGCGGTGTGGAGCGAGGAGGTCACGCGTTGGGAGTCTCCGGCAGAGCTCGTCATGGTGAAGCGCACGCCACGGCTCTGACTGCTCCCCATAGATTAAAATACGTGCCTATCAATGTCCTGTCAGAATATCTCCGCCACCCACACCCCCTCCGCACGATCAATGATCCACGCCACGCAAACAGCCCCGCCCGCTGACGACGACACGTGACGGGTGACTTCACAACAGCATCGTGTCCAAACCGGAGAGAGTGTGTGTGTGTGTGTGTGTGTGTGTGTGTGTGTGAGAGAGAGAGTGTGTGTGTGTGTGTGTGTGCGCGTGTGTGCGAGTGCCCTCTCTGCAGTAATACCATTATTTCATAGGCGATGGAAAGACTAAAATTCTACTGTGATGTCAACAGCCTGGGTTGCATGGTTGCATTTGCACCATTTTCAGCAAGAAGAAAAAGAGAGAAAACGTACGACACGAATCCTACCAGCAACGGATTATCCGTTACAGAAGCCAAAGCTCACGTTGCACCTGAAAGGTACAGCCAGAGATATTCCACAGCTTCTCCTGTAAACCGTGAGAAAATGCAGATTCCTTTCAGCTGAAGAAAGACGAGCATGTTAACTGAACTGCAGGAGGACTGAGAGCAGGCTCCTCTTAAACGCGCGGTATAAAAGTGAAAACGTTAGGAATCGGTTCGTTCCTTTTTCAATGTGCACCTGACACGCGAGAGAGCCTGGAACAGAGCTGCGGGCTGGCTGGCGCGTCTGGAGGAACGGGAGCGCTTCTTATTAATGCGTCTGCAGGCCTGTATCTCGCATGCCCGTGTGCGATAAGAGCGCCGCGCGCAGCGCCGCTACTGTTTTGACTGATACTGTTGACATCTCATCATGAAAGGAGTCAATATTTATTTTTTAAACTGCTTTTCTGCCCCCTTTTGTGAAGGGAGAAGGAGAGACGTCGTCGGGCAGGCCGCCTCGAATTTGACAAGTTAATTTGATGCCACGGCTAAAATTACAGATGTGCTGGAGGAAGAGAGACAGGGAGAGAGAGAGAGAGCGAGATTGCATGTGTGCGTGTGTGTGTATGTGTGCTTGTGAGAGAGAGAGTGAGGGATGGAGGAAGGAAGGGAAGGCGAGAGAGGGAGAGAGATTGTGTGTGTGTGTGCGTGCTTGCATGTGAGAGAGGGGGGAGGGAGGGAGGGATAAATTGTGTGTGTGTGTGTGTGTGTGTGTGTGTGAGTAAGAGAGAGTGAGAGAGAGAATGAGAAAGGGGGTGGGAGAAGTAGAATGTTTTCATTCTCAATTATGACTACCATCCTGCAATTTCAATGCAAACTCTTTGTGGGAGCATTAGCAGTTTTGAAAGGGGAGACAGAACACAAATGCATTTGATTAAAAGAGATAATAAAAACATGATTAAACTCTGCATGACTGCTTTAAAAGGCTGATTGCCCGGTGAGAGTCTGCATGTGTCCTTAAAACAAAATGGAAGAAGGGTGGGGGGGTGGGAGATTAAAAAACAAAACAAAAAAAACCAACACTGTTTGCAGAGCTAAAGCGACACAGAAAAGAAATGAGCATCAGCTCTGCAAACTTTCAATTTTCCCCAAGTAAGTTTCCATCAAAGACATAAACAACTAAATAATAATAATCTAACCACCCCCCCTCATGGGAAGTCCTATTCTCACTACATTTATCATCACACCACAGAATGAAAAATGCTTATTTCAGACCAATCAAGCTTATAATAAATAAAAAGAATAAAGGAACACAAAGGAAAATGTTGGAATGTATTCATTCCAGTTCTGTGAAGATCCCGCTCACACATGTCCAGCAGTCAGTCCCTTCAGAAGCACCAAGTCACTCAACCATGCACACTCGCGGGTGGCCAACAACGGCGAGGGCTCGCGCTGGGGGCGGAGCCTCCTGACCCCACCCACAATACTGAAGAGCGAAACTCAGGGCTGCTGAAGGCCGTAAAAAACGGGCCGAGCCTTCGCACTCTACCAGGCTACTGCGGAACCAAAGCAGACTGGCGTACAGCGCATGGAGACAAAGGGACGTGAGGACAGAGAGGCACGTGTGACAGGTCACAGTTTCATAGATGGACCTTAATCATGCCCTAATGTGGAGGACGGCAGGAGCCACTGTATCCACACTCGGTGTTAGGGTCATGTGGGATACCGCGCTGCTCCGCACACTGCTCCGCACGCTGCTCCGCGCGCTGCTCCAGCTGCTGACCTGCTGCTGTGCTTCATAATTGCGGCGCTTCACTTTTTAGACGCTCCACTGAAAAGGAGAGCAGTTAAAACAGCGGAGGAGCAGTGGGAAGGCTGTGTGTGGGGGTTCGCTGGGACGGGGCACCACTGGATGTCTCCCCCCCTGAGGAGCGGGGTTCCAGAATGAGTACACCCCCCGCGTGGTCCCGTTCCGTTTTTAGCAGTCACTTCCTCAGAGTTCAGCAGAATGTTACAGCGTAGCACACGCAAACGCCAAGGTCTGCCTTTACACTGACGGAACTTGACCGAAAAATGGGTTAAGGTTAGGATAGGCTGATGTTTATGGGAGAAATCGACAGCCCATGAATTTAACACAGCCTTTCTAACATTAACTTATCATACGCCTGATATTTGAGAGAACATGTAGCGGATGTTCATTGTTAAAGATATTCTTTTTTTTTTTTAAAAAGTCTGTTTTCTGTATAGTAATTTACAGTTCAAAATGTACAGTTATAATTGTCCCTAGTGATAATTATATTACAATTACAATTAGAGCTCATATTTTGTGGCTCTCACGTGTGATATACACTTTTCTGCAGACGAGGTCATTCAAAAAAAAAATAATAATAAAATTGGACCATTCAAATTAGAAAGATGTACCATTAAGCAGAGAACACCGGAATCTCTCCAGTGTCCATGACAGGACCTTCGACACACAGTTGTCACTGCTAAAGTGGTCTATTAGCACAGTACTGTACAAAGAAAAAAAACTCAGCCATGAACAGATTCAGCTTTCGTAGCCTGAAGCAATGGCAAGTCTTCAGAGAAGCTGGGAGACAGCCACACATTCACACACTGTACCTGTAGAACATACCTCACACAGAACCTTCCACCACCGACTCACCTTCCCCGCTAGAAACAAACGGAACATCTGCTGTTTACAGGCATGGTAATTAGATTTTTTTGAAACGCATTCTGTTGTAATAGGTGCATACTAATTTTATTTATAGATTTTGTGGGGATGCAGTTAAATGAACTGACAGCATTCTAACAGGAAGCTGACTCTCCGCGAGATTAATGAAGAGCCGGCGTGTTGCTGTGGAAACAGTGCCGATGCTCCTCTGTAATTAAATCACAGCTTCCCCATCCCGCCTTTCAGCGCAGCGCTGGCTTTTATCGCACCGCCGTCCTCCCGCAAAATTAAACACTTAACATTGCGCTTTAATGCGCCTCAGCACAAAACCCAACGCCGAGCGCCACGCCCCCTCCCCCACCAGTTCCCCAGTCTGGAGGAGAAGAGGAGGGGGGGGGGGGGGGGGGGGGGGGTTTGTGACTTTGCGCACTCACACTCCTGTGTGTGGGTACGCGAGAGAACTGGAATTACAGTCTGAATGAGACTCTGCAACCGCACACGAACGCAAACACACACAAACACAAGGGTGCGCACTGATACACACACACAAGGACATGCACACACACACACGCACACACACACAATCTAGCTCTTTCTAGCTGCAGAAGCGGCGGGGCTGCAGATTGACAGTGCTCATATGTAATAATTCATACTTGAGCGGTGGGGGCTGGGGGTCCAGTCTGGCGCTAATGTGCCGCGTAGCGTAAGTATTTTTAGTGCACCGCCGTAAGGCCTTATCTTGGCTCAATGGCTCATTATTCACTGCCATCTTCCCCTCTCTCCCAATGGAGAACTCTTACATTAGGCGCTTAAATAAGTACAAGGAAAACGGTGTTGGAGGAACGGAGGGCACGGAGCCTTAGCAGGGCTTTATCACTGCACACAGCAGCCCTGCTATACATTACAGCACCGCCCGCTCCCCCGCTTCAACAATGCGCATGACAAAAATGTGCAAATTACACCGAGAGAGAAAGGATAATAATGATGTGTCAATGTCTTATGTATATTATTGCATGTTCTTTCTTTCCTGTTCCATTAAAATGCTCTTAGTTGTGTTCTTTCATGTGCTTTGGAGGAAGGAGAAGGTGAGAGTGGGAGAAAGAACGAGAGAGAACGGGGGAAAAACATTAGGAGGGGGAAAGCCTGTACAACTGTGCATTGCTGAATGTTTGTATTTTTCATTTCAGTGTTTTTCCAATCATATCCCCCCCATCATCTCCCCTCAAATACGCTGCACAAAATGTCTGTTCACAGACACAGTGCCATTCCAGATATTTTACACAAAATGCACGAAAACATGACATATATGAGAGAAAGGATAAGAAAGGCAGAGACCGAAAGAGACGGAGAACATTGACGACTGTGTGACTACACATCACACAGTAACAGCACCTACTCCCACATTTAGAGGATGGGTTCTGATACATTCCAGTGGTTTCCTTTCCCTCTGGTCCTTTCAGACTCATCTCCAATCATCCAGAGGCCTTTTCTTTTCCAGGCTCTGCAGCTCTGATGGACAAAGTCAGACTCTCGCCCATCTCTGCACTTGATAATGTGAAATCAAATCAAGCCCTTCCAAACAGAAGCGCTTTATCAGGGCCGAGCACTTTAGATGTGGGTGAGGATACGGCCTCTCGCCGCCAGTCAAGGTGAAAGAAAAGACCAGGGCATTATGGGAAGTCCGTCACCGATTCCCCCTTAAAGGAGAGCCCGGCGCTGAAACCCTGGCTCCAGGGCGCTACGCTAGCATCTCCTCCACGGAGGAGCACGCTAATCCATCCCAATTAGTAGATGTGCTCCTGAATCATTTTAGCAGTTAGCGCACGTCAGTATTCGGGAGCAGATGGCCCTGAAACGGAGCGCTGAGGAGCCCTGGCCGGCCCGCGCGATGTAGCGCCTTCCCCACACGAGGCCCAAAGCCGTCCGCGTCCCCGCTTTCAAGATGAAGGGGGAAGGAGGGCGATATTAAAGATAAACATGCGTTTTAGAGCTTCTCTCAAAGTCAGCGTTCAAAGGTTTCCGTAGTCTTTTTGGTCCTGGAGACTCCAGCGAGTGTAATGGGCTCATGCTGGTTTTTGAGATGCAAGAAGGAAAAAAAAAAAACTAAAAATTGGAACACCTACGTATCAAATACTTGTGTATTTTTTCAAAGTGTACCATGTTCGCACTGTGAGTTTGTAAGGCTGTAATGAAGCATATGAAATACCTTCACAAGCATCCTTTATAAAACAGTAGTAAACAGCTGCTAAGACTCCTGAGGTCACGTATTTCTGTGTAAAAGTATAAAAATGGACAAATAAGTCACACACACAATTCCACCTTACGCAAGCTGTACGGTTGCAAATTTCTATGAAGTGGGGTTTTATTAAAAAATAAATAAATAAATAATTAAAATAATGACAGAAAGCAGAAATAACCGCACAGGATTAATTGTTTTAATTGCATATTTGCACTGACGCGCTGACATGTTGTCTTTTCCTGAACGAAACAACCCCAAATTACAGAATAAAGGAATTAAGTGGGCAGGCGCTGAAGGCACCCAGTTCCTTTCTGTTTTTCTCCAGTAATGAAACAGAGTCCACTCACAGCCTGTACTGTTGCATAAGACCTCCGTTTAGAGCATAAGATCTGGAAAGTCTCCCTCTTGCTCTCTCTCTCTGTCTCTCTGTCTCTTTCTCTCTGTCTCTCTCTCTCTCTCTCTCAGAAACTGCATTGATTTGAATGTTCAAGGTAAGTCAAAGGGGAGTGGGTAATTAGCTATGGGACACGTCTTCATCAAAGACCATCAGACGAGCGCCAAAGCGCCTTAAGGGCTAGCCTTTGGGGGGCTGTTTGTGACATTTGCAAAGCAAGTAGCCATTTTTCAGTTTTTCATTGTGTTCATTTTAATGTCAACTTTTAATCTAGTCTTAGTTTTGAGGCTAAATCGCGCACACTCTTCATGAGCGAGAGTCGACACAAACACTACCTAAATGTCCTCTTTGCTTAAACTGACCGATGTTGCATTTTAGTCAAAGCAATAAAAAGCAGCGTGTCTTTTCTAAGCAACTGAAAAGCAAATGGGGGGAGTGGAGGATAAGACGAGAGGGGAAAGGCAAGAAGAACAGGAGGAGAAGAGAGAAGAGAGGAGGAGGAAAGTGCACTATCACTGCTCTTTGCTTGTGCGTTCCACTCTGGAAGGGCTGTAATCACTGCTACAATCGCCTTTTACCTGGTTCCAGGCAAACCAAGACACATCAGGAAAGATTAAGCTGATTAAAAACACTCGTTTTTCCCTTCACTGAAACTGAAGGTGGAGGAAATGAACCATGCACTTAACCCATTTAGCGTAGCTGTGCCTAATCATGCCGCTTTTTTAGAACTTGTACTTTTGAAAACACATTTTAAGATAAACCAAAGGCACAAATAGAACCATTGCGTGTCCCGTTTTGAAATGTCACTTACTGGCTATCAAATTCATTCAATGTATGTATGAAAGTCTGATGATTGCATTTTTAAATTGAATAGGAACACAATCTGTTACGCCTCCACATTGAGTGGTGGTCCCACTCTCGCCATTCCATGAGCCTGAACTCACCATGTCATTAATAAAACATAAATGTGATTTACCACATGCAAACACGTTATGAACGACATGTTTAAACTCTTACCTGTTCAAAATGGCCAGAGATATACATTATATTCCAGTATTTCTATGAGGAACGTTTATGATTGTGGGGAAGGGGTACACTAACTTCGAAGGAGGACGATTAACATAAACATTAAACATGATCATAACATCAAAGGCAGTCACAGATTTAACAGTGAAATGCTTAAGCTTTAAAAAGCTGATTTTTTTGCAGAGTGTTCAGTGTAGAATGGGCGAAGGGATAGGGAAACAGCGCCTCTAGTGGAATAGTGAGTTGGGCATGTATTTTCTCACTGGTTACGACGTCTGGAGTTCGGATGCCCTCTCACACTTAACCGGGCTCAGACTGTGGCAACCGGACAGATGACAGCATAGACTATACGAGCTCCTGACCAGGTCAGATGACCTTACAGTGGGCCGAGCACAGTGGGCAGAATGTCATACATGGAGCCGCCTCCTGATTGGTCAACAGAATCGGCTCGCATGACCTCCCACAGCAGACGAATTCAAGCCGACCAGTCGGATCGCTTCGTAATGGTGTCTCACACCTTGCGAGTTGCGACGTGACGGCTGAATGTTTTCCTTACGATTTCGCCCCGATCAGAAATAAATCAATAAATTTAAAATAATCAGGAGCCTGCAACTGGTACAATGTACGCCCGCCCTTAGACGAGCAGAGAGGAGCGGGGGAGAGGAGAGGAGCGCAGCGGGAGGGAGGACGCGGGGCCCACCTTGCAGAGGGAGCTGAGGTCGAAGCCGTAGGACTGGGCGTTGCGGGAGCCGGCGTTCATGTAGTTGCCGATGAGCAGCACCAGCTCCAGCAGCGTGCGGAAGCCCCGGCTGCGCCGCACCTCCTCGCAGGCCGCGCTCACCGCCAGCACGTCCGGCCGCACGTTGTTCACCTGCTCCTCGAACTGCAGCCGGAACAGGATGGAGCTCAGCCGCGGACGCAGCCTCTTCACGCTGCTCATCTGAAAGGAGGGAGAGCCGGTCAGAGCACCGCCACCTAGAGGAGGGAGGGTGAATTTGGAGGGGGGGGGCACTGCTTTGAACCAATAATCGCGTCTCACTGCGCAGAGCCACAGTTTTTCATTCAGACTCGTCAAGGGCTGACAGGTCATTGTAATGGGTGTCATCACCAATAAAGCAAACTGAGTTTCTTTCCTGACTGCTCACAAAGCCCTTTGTCCTGAGAAACAAGTTCATTTTACATTCATATCTTAAAAAAAAGAAATAATTGAATTTCATGTAATAAAAAATAAAAAAAAGCAGCCGGCAAAGTTAAAGACAAACAGGAGTTTAATCACAAAGGCCCTCGCCTTCACGTACAAGACAAAACACAGAAGCAGAGTCAACTGGGAGATTGAGTCTCCCAGAAGTGTTTAGTAGTTTAGAACAGTGTCTGATCAAAAGCGCCATCACCCCGCTATCATTTCGGGTCAAAGCAGGAGAGATGAAAACATCGGCGCCGCGTTCGGGCTGTGATTTGATCGGGGATGGAAGGAGAAAGCTTAATTGCTTTTCTGTTATTGCGCTGTGACTGGGTGGGCTGCGCTGTCGCCTCACGCGGTGTAGCTTTACCGCAGTTACACAATTACCGCAAATGAGGAAGTATTGCCTTTTAAACCTTAAGTCTCAGCAGCGTCTGAGGATAACCGCGCACGGCCGCCAGGGAGCGCGCTCGCAAACGAAGCTCCATTAAGAGCCCTTCCCCGCTAGCCGCGCGACGGCGCCGCGTCGTCCGCCACCGGTGGCCGGGCGGCGTTAAGGCGCGTGATTAATAGTCTCTAATACGCGCTTCGAAGACGCGGCTGATGAAGCCGCGCGGAGAGCCAAGGTAGATTAATTGCCGTGGAAACAAACCGCCGACCACAAAAAAAAAAAAAATAAAAAAATAAAAACAGGTAGAGAAAAGGGCCGATGAGGAAGGGGGGAGAGATTAATATGTAGAAGGCCTCTCTCACTCACGGGCCATTACAGCCTTCGGTGCGGCTGCTTAGCGTGTTATTTGAAAAGGAAATAAAGAGAGAAAAACAGGGCGAGGTGCCTGATATAAACAGGCCTATTTTACATAATGTTTTCTCTGCCAGGGCTGTTTAGCTGTCACCGCACGCCAAACAGGTCTTCCGGGGAGCAGCACTTCCTGCTAACGGCGGAGAGGAAAAAATAAATAAGAATAACGCCAGCATTAAAGGGCATAACAATGCGTACCGCTGCCAGGACAGAAGCGCTATTCCACTAGCGCCGTTAGCCTAACCGGGCGGCTAGGACAGGGGTGAGCGAACCCTCCCAGCCCTCGGCCCACTTCCTGTGGAAATACGGTAGCCCGTGTTAAAATATCCACTGACACACGTCTCAAACTGGAATGAACCGTTTCTCAGCGAGGGAGTCAGCCTCAAACGAACCCGTGCACTGCCAGCTGCGGCTTCCTCTGTCTGGAGTTAATGTCAGCAGGAAGTGTTTCTCCCCGTGTGCATCACGCGACCCCCCTGAACCCCTCTCACTGCCCGCTGTTTGGGAACACACCGCTGAAGAACGTGGCTGGACCCACCCGTCCCTTTACGGCTACCTCCACCCATAGTAACGTTTCCTCCCACGGCCTCACCCGAGATAACTTACTTTACTCTCACTTCACCATTCAGGCTGCGTATCTCGCAGAGCACAGATGTTTGACGGCACAATGAACAAATAAACAAAAAGGATGATCAGAACCTAGGCAAGTAAACAGGGACAAAAATGCATCTTTGGCAGAGGAACACTTTAAATCGATAGCAATAAGTACGAGTGGGGAGAGGCTATCTTTTTCTAGCAGATGCAGCTCGAACGGGCCAATCGGTGACAAAGCCAAAGAGAGAGAGAGAGGAGCAGAGCGGGGCTGAATGCCTAATGCATGTGTGCAAATACGCTGCCAACTTGTAATGAGCATCATCTTCAGATGTCAGCCCCAGTCTAATCCGTGATGAAACAGACTTCAGTTAAAAAGGTCTGCGGACGGCGCGTGTTTGAGGAGGATTAGCGGCGGAGTCGCGGCACTGGAGGTGCGGCCGGCGGCTGCTCAGTCTCGCTCTCCTGACGGGTGCGTTTGCCGCGGCTCACCCACGGCCCTCGCGTTCGACGGCAAACACGCGGCGACGCTCCCTGACTGCGTACCAGCCGCAAACACAAATTCCTCAAAGTCTTTTTTATGTCGTCTTTTATCCTTTCACATCTGACTAAAAATTCTGGATTCGAGATGCTCGTGGTTCTCTCATTCAGCGGCAAACCGATTGTTCCCTAACAGCACATAAAGATTCCCTAATATCACCTTTTTCGCGTTTTCTTCTCCCTGCTTCTTTTAAATCAGACGGAGGGATTCCTGTGCGGAGCGGCTGTGTTGACGCCCCATTAAAGCAGACGCTAGGGCTGCAGCTAGCTCGGCGCTCGTTAGGGAGAGAGAAGCAGAGGGTGGGGCGCGCAGCTTCTCCCTAATTGACGTTTCGGGCTGCGTGCGCCCTCCGGTTTAATACCAGAACGGGCGAACAAACGGCGAGCGCTCAGAAAGCTCCACCCCCCGCACCTGTCCTGCAGATGCTGCACACGTGCTGTGCAAATGAACCTGAAAGAGAACATGGGCAGGAACGCGTGGGTCACAGTCACAGCTACAGGTACGTGCGACAGGAGGCTTCGGCTGCTGCTTGGCCAGCGCGTTAATACTGAATAAGAGCCTGGTAAATGGTAAATGGTAAATGGACTGCATTTATATAGCGCTTTTATCCAAAGCGCTTTACAATTGATGCCTCTCATTCGCCAGAGCAGTTAGGGGTTAGGTGTCTTGCTCAAGGACACTTCGACATGCCCAGGGCGGGGTTTGAACCGGCAACCCTCCGACTGCCAGACAATCGCTCTTACCTCCTGAGCTATGTCGCCCTTCACTGACTGCACTCTCTCCTTCACCGTTATTCCTTTATCACAGCGTAAGGTATGAACAGACACAGCCACTGAAGGACTTTGCTTCCAACTGTAAAGCAGACACAGATGGTGGAAAAAGCGGATGTCCTTCCAATGGGCAAAGCCTGGCCAATTAACCACCGCTTTCCAATTAACAATTAGGTTTGTTAGCATTTCGGACTAATTCACTGGTCTGGGCCGAGTGCACCACACTCTCAACTGCAGAAAACAGGAGGAAAAACCCAACCCAGTTCAGTGTGAAGCAGAGCAGAAGTTACGCAGCTGACAGTGAGGCTGTATTTGCGCTGTCTGAAAATCGGGCCGAGAGGGAAGGCGTTTCCCAGGGCCCGGCTGTTCCGGCTGGCTGCCGAGTGCATTATGGGCCGGTGCAGGCCCAGTCATTCCTCCAGCGCTACGGCGTGAGCCTCCACCGCCCCGGCTCCACCTGCAGCTGCCCGCACCCTGCCGCTCTGACGGCGTGCTGCTCGGGTGCGGTCCCGCTCCTCACGCTAGCCCAGCAGCCTGCGGGGCTTTAAAATGGCCGCTTCTTCTCCCGCGCGTTTCCTGCTGAAAGGGATATCATGCCCTAAGTATTCATTGTGCGTCTGACTCAACGGCTTCCTTGATTCCTTTTCCCAGGTGAGCGCTTGCGTTTAATCCAGGCTTCCACACGTTCTGCTCTCCTGGCGAATCCGATCGCTCTCTTACACCTTGTGTCTTCATATTGAATTCACTGTCTTATCCCTTTTTCTTCTTTTTTGTGATGTGGAGCGTGGGCCGCTCGATGCTTCGGATGAAACACTTTTGCTGGCAAGGCTCTTTGCTATTTGCCATGGCTAATTTTTCAGCTGACTGGGTAATCAGCCCTTTAACACAATTCATTTTGCGAATTAGTCATACTTTCTCGGATTACTGTGGATGTGGTAGAGATGCAAAAATTCAGGCGGTGCAGAGTTGCAACATTCTGGGTGAATCCAGCTCGTGTGTTTCAATATTTAAGACTCAGTGAGGCATCACACGCTGTGTTCCTCCTCTCTCTCTTTTTACATTCAGAGCAGAAAAAAACAATTGTTGTGCCAGTTTAGGCGTGTGATGGAGAACAAGGCTTCATGAACCCCAAAGTGGGTGGAACTCTCGTGAGACATCCATAACTCGCTCATTTGAACCAATCTACGCTTTTCTGTGGGGAGCGATGTCTTCTGATTGTTTCGCAAAGGTCACAGACTTTGGGGAGCTTCCAGCAGCGAGGGTTCACCCAAAGCCTCGCTCCGCATGCACTTCCTCCCCAACCAGTCACTTGTTTTTCCTCCAGACTCCTGTCTGAACTACCTTCCAATTTCCAGTGCCGGAAGGCAGGTCTTTTTCTGCTTTTCTTTAGTGTGGAGGAGAGCTTCGTTTTTGGGGGCAAAGTGTGGCGTTTGTGTTTGTATCCCACTGGATACACTGGGTTTCTTATGAAAGTCCCGGGCATTGATCCTCAGCTCTTATGTGCCAGAACACAGTGGATGAGTGGGGGGCTATTTGAAAAGACGAGCTCTGCCCCTCATTGACTGATGATAGAGGGGTCTTGAGCTGTTGTGTCTCAGTCAGGGATTTTTGTACTGATGCCTGTAGGCTCAAGACAAATCTCCCTTGGGTTATTAAGGAGTCAAAAACAGTCAGTTTCCTTCTAGAAACAATCAAAGCGCCACTTTCCCCAGCGCAGCACCGAGCAGTGAAAGAGGACGGCACTGATGGGCTGCCAGATCTGTTTCAAACTCCGCAGCTACACGCCTGTGTTCAACTCGATCCCAGCCTCCTCTCTCCATCGCTTTCTGTCCGCCTTTTAATGCCTTTTTTCTAATTCTATTTTTTTTCTTTTATTTGCTGTCATTGTCACTGTCTGTTTTTGTAGTCTGCTGTTCCAAAGCTGTCGCCGTATGCTTGTTTTTTTTCTTCTAGTGTTCTTATTTTCCAGCTCTCGTCGGCGAATTAATTTTAAATTCAGAATCATTAATGGGCCGGTCGGTCTCGGAGTCCAGCTGTCATATCGCAGTCGTGCGTCTACGCGTTCGTCCGCGTCTCCCAGTCTCCCGCTCTCTGCTGTCAAAACAGAATCAATATGGAGCAACCGCTAAACTACAACAAAAAAAAGAAAAAAAAAGAGAAAAAACAAAGCCCAACTAAATGTTTTGGTTCTCCTTGCCCGTGCCTTTGAAAACAAGTGTAGACTTTGAGGCTGTGAGTATGCCGTTTGACTAACAGGTACACACAGTTAAATGCAAAAAGACTGGGACAGTGACACAATGTTTGTTGTTTTAGCTCTGTGCTCCAGCATTGGATTTGAAATGAAACAATATGAAGTTGTACACCCCCCCCCCCCCCCCAACTGTGGCTGCTAGCGACCAGCTATCACAAAGTAAGTAAGCCTACTGTTAGCTAGCGGTAATTAAATAGCATTCAAGTTACAGTATTACAACATTAATACACATTAAATGATCTGCAGGTTTAACAATATGATGGTAAAATCTTATTTTGCTTTCTTTCATATCTGCAATCTAATGGTTATAACTGGGTTAAAAACCTAAAAGAGATATTAAGAAGACAATCAATTGTCACATCTGAAGAATATCACCATATTCTGAATCCAGTTTCCTTGACCTTTAACTAAAAACATACGTTTCCATAAATGTAGAAAAGTTTTTCTTTCTAATTGAATTTTTTTTTTTTTTTTTTTAGTAACTGACTCACTAACCACCACAGAACAGAACACTGTCCGAGAATACAGCTTTTGTCATGGCAACCAGACGGCATGGTGACGGGCGTGAACACAGGGACAGGTGTGAAGGGAGAAATGCACAAGAGAAGACCAGCGCATGAGCTCCTATGCACGAAATCAGCCGGGCGGCTTTGCTTTTGCTGTTTTGTTTCACAACAAGCGAGGGATCCACAGTACCAGGATGAAAGAGAATTCTTCATTTGTAACTGCGCAAGAGTCGGCACTTTTGTTGTTTGTTCCCGTTAATAAAAACTCTCTGTGGTCGGAGAGTAGAGCAACTCACAGCCATAGCAATTCATGCATCTCCTCCACAGCACTCCCCTTACATATAAATACGTATACATATATATACATACACATACATGCATACATGTACACATGCATACTTTCCTGTTCACCACATTAAGTAAAGAGCAAGCATGGTTTCCTCCCCCCCTCTTTTTAAGTAATTTCTTCAGTTAGAAATGTTTCTTGTGATAAATATTCAGCTCTAAATAAGTGTAAAGGTCATGCTGGATTGACTGCTCTGATATTTTGATGTGCAGTGTGACCTTAAAAAGTTGGACACTTTTTTTGTTTTCTGAAGGGAGGGGTGTGGTGAAAAATGCATAATTTGTCCAGGGCTGTGCTTTAGGTTGAATGCTTTGTCCTCTCTCTCAGCTCGAGCAGTCCTTAGCACAGCGTGTAGCGGAGCAGCGCATAGCACTGTAGCGCTTAGCACAGCGTGTAGCGGAGCAGCGCATAGCACTGTAGCGCTTAGCACAGCGTGTAGCGGAGCAGCGCATAGCACTGTAGCGCTTAGCACAGCGTGTAGCGGAGCAGCGCATAGCACTGTAGCGCTTAGCGCGGCGCGTAGGGGAGCAGCACGGAAAGGCTCATCCTCAGTGCCGTTCACATTCACGTCCGTCACCTTTCTGACAAGTTGTCTGAGCGTGAAGTGTGGCACAAGAGACTTTCTAGGCTCCAGTCTGGAGAACTCACATCAGGCTGGCCACCACAGAGCCATGTGACATCTTCCATATGGAACTTCAGTTCCCAACATGCACATCTACTCAGAGACATCAGAAATCAGTTGCCAACATGCACATCCACTCAGAGACAAGAAAAATCAGTTCCCAACATGCACAGGCACTCATAGCCTTCAATAATTAGCTCCCAGCATGCACAGCCAATCAGAGTAATAAAACCACAGTTCCCAGCATGCATGACCACTCAGCCATGGAACTTTAGTTTACAACAAACAAAACCGCTCAGAGCCATGGATCATGGAGTTTTGGTACATAATCTTTTAAAGGATTCTGTTATTACCGGCTGCCAAAGTGAAATAGAATGTTTTTCACCACTTTTTCATCACAGTTCAGCAAATTCTATTCCCCAGAACACCCTTTCAGAATGAGAATGTTGTGGTCAAAATAAAAAGAGCTTAATTGTTAGGTTAAAATACTTGATCTAGACAAGTTTCCAAAACTCTCCTCAGGTATCCCCAGCTCGAGCCAGGAATTTGTTGTGTTCCGCTGCTGACACGTTTTCACATCATGATGTGATTGTCTAGATTTTTGTTTACTTAGGTCATTGTAACAAGCAATAATTTTGTCAATTTACCTATAGCAAGCTTCAATGTCAAAACCTCACCTTTTGCCTCTGTGCCCTTCTTTCACCCGTAACATGCATAACGGGAAGCACCTAAAAGTGTTCTACGCACTTTACCACAGTGTGATAATTGCAATTGCAATAAATATTTGAATATAATAAAAAGTCTTATATTTTGGAATCGGATATTCAGATGTAATTTTCTGGTCCAGTTGGCAACAGGCACTGCCACTCAGAGCCATTTAAGATTTTAAAAGACGTGCTCTGGAAAAATCTCAATAAGATAGATTTACATAAAACTGTAATACAAAAAAACAAAAAACAAAACAAAGGCAGTAGGGGTTTGTCTGAATCACCAATCTGCATGTAATTCTTGAAGTCATAGCCATTCTCTCCATAATCCTGCTTTGATTTCAGAGAAAACGAAGTAAACAACAACTTTCAAATAAAAACATGTTCAATTCTAAAAGCGTATTTTATTTGGAGGTAAAGTAACATCCAACCGCCGCACAGATTTCAGGGAGAGAGGGCAGAACTGACGTTCTGAGCAGGGCCCGGCCGAGCGTAGCTCTTTCCACCCACAGGAGGAGGAGACGGCGCGGGTCCTAAAACCCGTGATCAGCCAGACACTCGCTCTGTCAAACGCAGGCCGGGGCGGGGGCGTCAAACCCAGCTCCTGCAGGGCCTCCGGGCTGCGAGCTGGTTTTAGTTCCGACCGATTACCCAGGCTTAATTGGTCCAATTAGTTAATTAGCGGCGTTCAGTCACGGTGGTGCGCCTTCCCCGGGAACGCGGCAGAGAGCGAGAGAGCGGGGAGGCGCGCGTGTGCGGAACACAGTCCCAAACCGGGTAAGCGGCTGGCCTAAATAAAGACATTAAGAGCAGAGGTTGAAAGGAAAACCTAGCGAACGGAGCAGTCCTGCAGGAATTGAGTTGGGTTACCACCGTCCAATTCGTCTTCATTTATTGCCCTAATTTACTTCCTCTGTAGCGAGGACGGAGTGTTAGCTATCTCTTGCTCGCAAAAACGCTCCCTTTCTGCTTCTCTTTTCATTTTCCCCCCCACATCATTCCCAGCTCATTTAGGTTGTATGGGTCTGTGTGTGTGTGTGTGTGTGTGTGTGTGTGTGAGAGAGTGTGTGTGTGTGTGTGTGTGTGTGTGTGTGTGAGAGAGTGTGTGTGTGTGTGTGTGTGTGTGAGAGAGTGTGTGTGTGTGTGTGCGTGTGCGTGATTCAAGGTTACGGTTCGAGCTTCACAAAACCACACAGTAATGCTGTTAGCAGCATTTAATTCCACTGCCTGAACTCTGTGCCAGTGTCCTTTTTATTAACCCACTTAATAGGCTAATAACCTGGTGTGAACAGGAGTGCTTTTGAGGAGGGCACTGGGGTCGTCTGTATACACAGGTATCCACGCTGTAAAGGAGGTGGTTGTGGGGGGCATGGTTACCATGGGAACGAGGTTCAAACTCAGCGAGGAAGCAATGCCCCTGAAGTTCCACTGGCTCACAGCTGATCTCACACAGGGAAAGTTTCTTCCTCTCAGACAGACACCCCCAAAGCATTTTCTCACCTTTTAACACATCACGCTGTGTGTGTGTGTGTGTGCATGCGTGCATTCCCTCTGCCTCTCTGGACTCCTCATCTAAAGACCCGTTATTCACCAGAGAGGGAAACAGTCCATCGAGAGTCAAAACTGACAGACAAACCGGCACAGAACTCTTCCTTTCTTTTTTCGTGACATGCGTGTTTTTAGAACTTACTTTTCAAAAATGTTAAACACATATTTTTTTTTACCCATCCTGCTCCCAATTGGCAGTGAACAATGTAGAACTGGCAGTTTGGCAGGTAGAGGCTTAGGATAGATTTACAGACGGAGTTACAAATGACTATTTTCTTCATTGAGCCAGTGATGGATTGTACTTTTATCAAAATGATAACGCCGTCTGTGCATTAACTAGGGGAAAATGTTTAAATAGTGTTTAAATAAAGAACATTTTAGAGAGAAAATGGGTAGGGGGCCATTTGTAACATTATGCAAGACTTGTGCGGTATCTGCAGAAGAAACCGTGAGCCAATCATAATCACCGTTCGAGGATGATTGTGCTCCTGGGACGAAAGCCATGAACACATATCACACTTAATTTCTCACCTATTATTTTATAATTACTTTACTTCATAAATTATCAAGACATCATCAAAGCTTTCAATCAATAAAGTGATGTGATTTCTGAACTGTCGCATGAACTGGTGAGTCAGCAGAACTGCTAAGTTAAGCAGTTAAGCACCAGTGGTAATTAACACGTGTGTAAGACTGCAGCCTTTAATGAGCATAATGGCGATAAAGTCGGTATTTTAAACTCGACATCATCTGCCGCAGTGAGTTTTGGGGTTTGAGTGAATACAGAAATGAAACCGTGCGTTTTGGGCTCCAGGATCAAACGAGGCCACTCCCCGCCCGACAAATCCCCGCCTCCTGGCACGTGTCATCTGTCAGGCCGACGCCCTCCCCGCCAGCGCAAGGTCGGCAGTCATTAGCCAGCAGCTTGGCGAGAATCGCGGCTGAGGCGGGGTCCCGGCGCTGTGGCTCTGCATGCACGCCTGACAGGCCTTCCTCAGGCTCTACAGAACCTCAGGAGAGGGGGGGTTGCCAGTTTGATTCCCGCGAGACCCGCTTTGCTCTGGCCCCCGATCCGCACCGGTTAGCCTCCGGAGCGCTACAGACGGAGGATGTGTAAACAGGCTTGCTCTCCCGCGCTCACCCCGGATAAGGGCTCCCGTCTTGCAGGCAAGCAGCAATAATGAGCACAATGAGCGCGTCTGCTGAGCCCAGCTCGGCCCTCCCGCCCCTGCGACCCGCTGCACAATTAGCTCATTGTGTTCATGAAAGGCTGGAGAAATTAACTGGCTCCCAGCCCAGGCTCAGCACAACAGTGGGCACATTTTACTCCGGAACATGAAGGAATTCAATTCAACTGACACAAAATTCAATTTACGGCATTTCCATAAATTATTCTACACAGTGTTTATTATTACTATTATTGTTCATTTGCGTATTCTTTATTTAGATGTCTTTATTCCGAGGACCCTGTACAGCTTAATTTTTAACAGAATGCACATTCTGTTAAAAACTGCACAGAATGGACATTCACTCAAGCAATAACAGTAACGGAATGTGCTCAAAGGTAACACAGCACCGGGATGGGAACTAAACCAGCAACAAGCCCACTTCCATAACCGCGATGCTACCAAGTGACCATGCAGTGTTAAAACTAAAAGCACAGCCAATGATTGCTGCAAAATAAATACCATGACCAGTCTTTGGTCATGTCATTGGTCACGCATGTGCTGAGAGGTTTTGCACGTGCTGAAGGTGTTAGCGAATTGGGCCGTCGACCGTGTGCGAATGCGTCGGCACAGAGCCCAAAAACAGCTGGGATAATTTGGCGGTGATGAATGGGGCCTGCCAGCTCAGTAATGGCATACGTAAGCAGGGGGAGGCCAGCGCAGAGACGGATGTGTGAGAGAGAGAAGGGCCCCATGGGCAGGAGAGGGGCCCGGGGCCAGCCCGTCCACACCCGCTCCGAAGGGCTTTTAAACGGTATTATTCTACAGCGGAGGGGGATGGGTTCACACTAAATCATGCATGCGCTTTAATAAATCTCTGCTGAATGATCCCATACCCAAGCGCGGGAGACATAATTGGGTTACTACATCTCCCTTTAATAAGCACGGATCATCAGACCGCAGGTGCTTTTCTTTATACGCTTCAGAAAAAAAAGGGATTATCTGCATTTTAATTGCTGCTCCCTTCAGAATTACAACTAAAAAGTCTTTATTTTAAAAAAATAATAACTACAGTACAATTACCAATTCCATTTAATGTATCAAATAAGCGTTGCACATTGCAACGCATGACAAAAATGATTTGCATGATCTCCTCTCGGAGACCGTTTGGAGTCAGAGAATTTAACCTCTGAGAAGAGGAAGAGGAAAAGAGAACGCATGTTGCCAATTAAACAGAGTAACTCTGAAGCGCGCACCTTTAAACAGTCTGAATAGTTTGATTTTATTGGATTAAACGCAGTGCTGCCGCTCTAGTGGAGGTCAGAACAGCGAATGCTCGCAAAGTGGCTCTGATGTTGACTCCAGAACGTTCCGAAGTCGAGTTCCGCTCATTTGCATTTGCAATTTAAGGCGAGATGTCCTTTCGCGCTACGGGAGCTGAGCTCCACACGCGCTGTTTGGAACGAATCTGATTTCAACTTAAAAGCACCTGAAACTCTGGAAGCAGCCAAGTATTTAGTTAATTGTTCTGCAGTAATCAAATTACACATCTGCTCATACACCCACCTAGGGCTAGGCGATATGGCCAAAATCATATTTTTCATACTTTTGACAGTAGAACGGTATTTAACGTTGTTTGGTTTTCTGATACAAATTACAGGAGAAGTAAACTGAAATGTAACGTAATTGCAGAAAAGGAGGACAAATCGAAATGCAGTAATAAACTGAAACATGAACACTGAACTAGTGTGTAATATTGACAAACATTTAAAAATTGGATAGCAAACATAAAAAGCCCTAATGTGCACCCGGCAAGTGTTACGAAACAAAATACTCAAGCTAGGAAAATCAAAAAAATAAATAAAAAGTAAAAACCCAAGCACCTAGGTTTGGAATTAAATTTAAAAAAAGACTTCCAGGTAGGGCAGGGCGATAAACCACATCAACAATCCTCAACTATTTTAAAAGCCAAATAACAATCATCACCACGTGCCAAATCAGCTTTCTTTTGATTTTATTATTTTTTTTAAATCATACCTGATGTGGTAATAAACATCCAAACTTTTTTTGGGGCCATATAAAATGCTGCCAGGATAAAAAAAATTAAGTACCACTGCAATCTATTGGGTGTTGATGACATCCACATTGCAGCTTGCACATGATTAACAAAAACACATCACATGACCCCAAAAAAGAAAGATGACTAATTACACTTAAAAACATTCAATAATCGTCGATATGGTGCACACAGCCCTACTTCCAGGTATTTGTTAATGATATAAAAGTGCAGCCAGATGCAGCAGAGGGTGAGGGGTTTCACCACCGGTGTCACTCCGACTTCAACATGAATACTTTATGAAATGGAGTTTCATTCAAACAGACAATTCACGCTAGGTTTTACCGTACTGTAGCAAGGTGCAATGTTATCGTCATTGGATGAAAAACAATAAAATACCTTTGACAACGGTGTTACAAAACAGCATGGCGCTGCATGAATTCATGCCGGTATACCGGAAAAAAATGTAACGGTATACCACCCAGCCCAACACCCACCACCACTGACTTTTTAATCCAACACATTCAGGGCTAAGCATGACAGAAATGAATCCACAGTGCATCATGAAGGACAAGTATCTAGAATGCAGATCGCTTTACAGGGTCTCAAAAACTGCACTGGTTCTTCATCACTCAGATGTGGCTCTGTTTCTGTGCTATTGACACAAAAAGCTAATTAAACACTCGTGAGGCGAAAACCCTTTCTGAACGACACCCTGTCTGCGCGTGGTGTGTGTGGAGAGGCCGCTGGAGGATATGTGGGTGAGAGAGAGAGTGTCCTTACCACCACCCCAAACTGCTCCGGCTCAGACAGGTTAGCGTACTCGTGCTTGTACTTCACCAAGGCATTCAGCTGCTCCTGCTCCGGAAGGTGCTTCACCAGGTTCTGTTTAGGGAGACAGAGGGAAGGAGGGATGAAACAAAAGAGAAAAAGGTACAGCATGAAAGAGTAGGAGGGATATAGGGAGACAGACAGAGGAGAAGGGATGAAAAAAGGAAGAGGAGAGAAAGATATGAGAGTGAGAGCTGGACTACATGTGCTGTGTGCTGAGCTACATGAGCGGTGTGCTGAGGTACATGTGCTGTGTGCTGAGCTACATGAGCGGTGTGCTGAGCTACATGTGCTGTGTGCTGAGCTACATGAGCGGTGTGCTGAGCTACATGTGCTGTGTGCTGAGCTACATGAGCGGTGTGCTGAGGTACATTAGCTGTGTGCTGAGCTACATGAGTGGTGTGCTGAGGTACATTAGCTGTGTGCTGAGGTACATGTGCTGTGTGCTGAGCTACATGAGCGGTGTGCTGAGCTACATGAGCGGTGTGCTGAGCTACATGAGCGGTGTGCTGAGCTACATGAGCGGTGTGCTGAAGCACTTTCGCTTCCATTAGCAAATCAATTCTCCTCTAATGTGAAGCGGCGCAGAACACAGCTTGCCGCAGGTTGCAGAGGAAACAGCAGTTATTACACATCAGAAATCACATCAAACAAGCCGCTTTCTACTGTTCTACTGACAAGGAAGAACGAGGGCTTTACACTTACAGGGCTTTGTACTTGCTCAGTGGTGTGTGTGTGTGTGTGTGTGTGTGTGAGAGAGTGTCTGAGTGCGAGTGTGTGTGCTTGTGCAGGTGTGCATGTACATGTGTGTGTGAGTGTGTGTATCCATGTGTGCGTGTGCATATGTTTCTTTGTGTCTGTCTCTTTGCAAGTATCAGAGCGGATAGAAAAACATGCATTTTGTATAAAACAGCACGGTGATTACACTAAACACCAAATACCTCCCCTAACCAAATCTTACCCCTAGGGTGTACAGGCACTGCTGACGCCCCCCCAAACGACCTCCATCCAACCCCTGACCCCAGAGCAGCCTATAAGAGCTACAGAAAATCTCTACCCCAGAAGACTTCCACAACTGTGCCAGGAATCAAAAGCTGGTACAAAAGTGTAGATATACTTGACCTTAAAAGTATATGCAGCAGCCTGGAATGCATGACATACACTCTAACCCCATGGAACATTAATTCCTGAGCATATTAGAATATCGGGCAGATGGGAAGCAAAATAAATAAAGAAAAGGGCTTTGTAGAGTGGACTGCTGGAAGGAGATTCCTTGTGAATTATTTTGGTTCAAATTAATTCAGCGCCTAACTCAAGCCCTGTTTAACAGTTGGCCGAATGCAATTACCCGAACTCCCTTTCCCTGCAGAAAAACATTAAAATGTATAGCCGCCTCTTCCAGGAATTCCTGAATTGATTTTGGTTCTTAATGAAGCTGTGTGAGTGATGTTCAGACTCCCACTGAAGTGTGCGGGCTGGCCAGGTGCAGCCCGGTCTCTAATTGACCGGAGGACAGAGCGCGCGCAGGGCCCCGGGAGACGGGGGAGGGGGGTTTACCGAGCGTGCCCCGCGGCCACTGCGCACCCCAACCCGGCCGGCCCGGCTTCTCGCTCTTTAATTAGGGCTCGCCCCATGGCGGCCGCTTTCAGCTTTGGGAGTTCTGAAGATCTAAGGACGGACTGAGGTGATGGGGGATCGCTGCATTTGACCCCACCACCAGGTGATTAACAGACATCAAAGAGGGAAACCAAGGAGAATTACATTCCAATGAGCTTTCCAAAGACGAGTCTACGTAAACACATCACCAGCAAGGCTCCATCACTGCTTCACAAACGCAATGCCAGTTACAAGACACAGACGTAAAGCGCAGTGTGTTTTGTCCTGCCGCGCGGTGCTTTACCCAGCACGCCCCTCTCCCACCGCTCACCTGTATCATGGGCTCGCTCAGCTGCTCCTCGTCCACCTCCAGCACGATCCTGCGGATCTCCTGGTACGGCATGCGGAAGGAGCCCAGGAAGATGGCTGCCCAAAGGGGAAACAAAAACACAGGCGTCAGCCTCCGCCCCACGCTTGAGGACCCAGGCCCAGTTTACGTTTCCCTGCGCGACGGGGGAAAGCACGGCGGGTCTTTGAGCCTACAGGTAAGACCGCAGAACTGAAGACCCTGGCCTGCTTGTGCATTCCACTGCAGGAGCGGCCTGACTCCAGGAACCCTGCAGTCCGAGGACGGCGAGAATCCGCTCGCCTGTGTGCTGCACATATCCATGGAAAGCGACCGTTTTTATTTAGTTATTTATTTTCTGAGGGCACCGCGAAAACAGCAAATTAAAATTCCGTGTAGAACTGAAACGCAGCGCTGAACTCTGGAGAGCACTGAGGTGTTGGGGAGGCTGAACTCTGTGCTGGAGAGCACTGAGGTGTTGGGGAGGCTGAACTCTGTGCTGGAGAGCACTGAGGTGTTGGGGAGGCTGAACTCTATGCTGGAGAGCACTGAGGTGTTGGGGAGGCTGAACTCTGTGCTGGAGAGCACTGAGGTGTTGGGGAGGCTGAACTCTGTGCTGGAGAGCACTGAGGTGTTGGGGAGGCTGAACTCTGTGCTGGAGAGCACTGAGGTGTTGGGGAGGCTGAACTCTGTGCTGGAGAGCACTGAGATGTTGGGGAGGCTGAACTCTGTGCTGGAGAGCACTGAGGTGTTGGGGAGGCTGAACTCTGTGCTGGAGAGCACTGAGGTGTTGGGGAGGCTGAACTCTGTGCTGGAGAGCACTGAGGTGTTGGGGAGGCTGAACTCTGTGCTGGAGAGCACTGAGGTGTTGGGGAGGCTGAACTCTGTGCTGGAGAGCACTGAGGTGTTGGGGAGGCTGAACTCTGCTGGAGAGCACTGAGGTGTTGGGGAGGCTGAACTCTGTGCTGGAGAGCACTGAGGTGTTGGGGAGGCTGAACTCTGTGCTGGAGAGCACTGAGGTGTTGGGGAGGCTGAACTCTGTGCTGGAGAGCACTGAGGTGTTGGGGAGGCTGAACTCTGTGCTGGAGAGCACTGAGGTGTTGGGGAGGCTGAACTCTGTGCTGGAGAGCACTGAGGTGTTGGGGAGGCTGAACTCTGTGCTGGAGAGCACTGAGGTGTTGGGGAGGCTGAACTCTGTGCTGGAGAGCACTGAGGTGTTGGGGAGGCTGAACTCTGCTGGAGAGCACTGAGGTGTTGGGGAGGCTGAACTCTGTGCTGGAGAGCACTGAGGTGTTGGGGAGGCTGAACTCTGTGCTGGAGAGCACTGAGGTGTTGGGGAGGCTGAACTCTGTGCTGGAGAGCACTGAGGTGTTGGGGAGGCTGAACTCTGTGCTGGAGAGCACTGAGGTGTTGGGGAGGCTGAACTCTGTGCTGGAGAGCACTGAGGTGTTGGGGAGGCTGAACTCTGTGCTGGAGAGGGCGATACAGCGTTAGGGCAGCATCTCCGGATTAGCCAGCCGTGAAGAAAAGGCCTAAATAAGGAGAATAAATGAGCCGGTGTGGTTTTGGGTGGTTAACCGCAGGCACGTTAGGACAGCTCTCACAGTTACAGTGATGGGCCACGGGAGGGGAGCCCTGGACACGGACCCAAAGGCTCCGCGCAGAGCAGGAAAATGATTACAATACATTCATACAAGATGAAATGTGACGGCAAAAGAATGTTCCTTAATATCGGTACCCTTATTACTGGTCTAAAGATCTCGTGAGAAACTGCAACAGACTGCAGATGTGGACATTTGGGTGGAAGGATGCTTTCGTGTGTTCCTCTTAAAGGAACAGGTTTGGAATGTTAAAGCAAAGCAAACCCAGCCCTACTGCAGTGCTGCGAGACATTTACCCCAGCCACAATTCTGCAGTGGTTCTGATCAGGAGTCTTAGGGCCACAGTTCTGCAGTGGTTCTGATCAGGAGTCTTAGGGCCACAATTCTGCAGTGGTTCTGATCAGGAGTCTTAGGGCCACAGTTCTGCAGTGGTTCTGATCAGGAGTCTTAGGGCCACAGTTCTGCAGTGGTTCTGATCAGGAGTCTTAGGGCCACAGTTCTGCAGTGGTTCTGATCAGGAGTCTTAGGGCCACAGTTCTGCAGTGGTTCTGATCAGGAGTCTTAGGGCCACAGTTCTGCAGTGGTTCTGATCAGGAGTCTTAGGGCCACAGTTCTGCAGTGGTTCTGATCAGGAGTCTTAGGGCCACAGTTCTGCAGTGTTTCTGATCAGGAGTCTTAGGGCCACAGTTCTGCAGTGGTTCTGATCAGGAGTCTTAGGGCCACAGTTCTGCAGTGGTTCTGATCAGGAGTCTTAGGGCCACAGTTCTGCAGTGTTTCTGATCAGGAGTCTTAGGGCCACAGTTCTGCAGTGGTTCTGATCAGGAGTCTTAGGGCCACAGTTCTGCAGTGGTTCTGATCAGGAGTCTTAGGGCCACAATTCTGCAGTGGTTCTGATCAGGAGTCTTAGGGCCACAGTTCTGCAGTGGTTCTGATCAGGAGTCTTAGGGCCACAGTTCTGCAGTGGTTCTGATCAGGAGTCTTAGGGCCACAGTTCTGCAGTGTTTCTGATCAGGAGTCTTAGGGCCACAGTTCTGCAGTGTTTCTGATCAGGAGTCTTAGGGCCACAGTTCTGCAGTGGTTCTGATCAGGAGTCTTAGGGCCACAGTTCTGCAGTGGTTCTGATCATGAGTCTTTGCTTGAAGTTGCAGGTTTTTTTTCACTGTTCAATTTATCACTTTGACATGGATGATTAGCCTCATTTTCTTTTAATACAGGAAACAAAGGTCACAAGACTGCCTGATAAAATTCAATGAACTGCATAACTCAGCCTGCACTGAAGAGCAGTCTGAATCAAAGCAAAGTTTAACCAGTGTGGCTGTGATGGTCATTTGAGGGACAGAGTGTGTGTGTGTGCGTGCGTGTGCGTGCGTGTGCGTGCGTGCGTGCGTGCGTGCGTGCGTGCGTGCGTGCGTGCGTGCGTGTGTGTGCACGCGCGCGTCACTGTCATCAGTACGCATGTGATGTCAGTATGTTTGTGTGTATGTCGCATGCATGAGCATTTGCCTACATGCGTCTGTTGTTTGCGTGTAATCCATCACAGCTGTCGCGCTCTTTCCAGTTAGCGGTAAGCACAGCATACTTTGAGCGGGACCCGACGGCGAGATGGCAGTGCCTGGCGTCACCGCGTCGATAGGCGCTGCCTCATAAAGGGCGCTAACGCGAACGCCCCAGGGCGCTCTGACAGGTCACAGCTCACAGCCGATAGGTCAGCCTATCACATTCACATTCACATTCACACCGATTCCTTCAGCGCAGCACTGCAATGGCTGCTGCTGAAAACGGGATCGGGTGTTAGAAACATGAGAGATTTAAAAATCATAATAAAAGAGAATGTAATTAAATTAAACTGAATCAAATTAAATGGAGTAAAACTGTGTGGGCGCTGTAAGGTGGAGAACATTCTCCCGCTCTCTCCCTGCTGCTCAAGTGCGTTCCATATATTTACCTCCCCATTTCCTCAGCTATTCACTTTCTCTGTGGCGCACGCTGCTTTTATTGTCCTGACTGCAACCTCGGGACTTCCCAGCAGCCTTTGCTGCATTAAAAGGGAGGCAGGGCTGAACTGTGCAGCTTGCTGAATGGAGAAAGACAGCGGCAAAAGGAGGAAATTGAACGTTACAATTCCATCGATGATTACAGCTTTTCTGCCCTCTGTTCCAGGGGGTTGTTAGGACACAGAGGGGGTTGCAATTGGGGAAGGGGGGGGGTTGTTTGGACAAAGTGGGAGCTGCGAATAGATTGGCCATCTTTGCGAGCGGACGGGTCGCATGTCACAGACAGCGAGGATCCACGTGGTGAGGCAGACCGACCCTGAGATTCTGCACAGAGCAGGCCGTCAGAATCCAGTTCAGTCCCATCTATTTCAGTAACCAATTAATAAAAACATTTAATTTCCCACAATGTTCTATGAGGATTCTTCAAATGATTCATTGAATTCTGATTCATTTCTTTAATAGAATGAACCAAAATTGATTGACACCGCTCGTGGCAGGATTGGTTTGATTTGATTTGATTCTATTCACCTTTCTGCTGTAATGAACTTCACTTCGGTCTCCTCGGTGTAGCAGATGACTTTGTGCTTTTAGCACTGGAGTTCTGCTGGTGACAGACCTGTGTACAGGGCACGGGGGCTGCAGTGACCGGTAGGCTGACCGAGGGTGGTGTCATACTCACACAGGTTCTGAGCGATCTTGGGGTCCAGGACCTTCAGTTCTTTGATCCTCTTCTTGATGGATTTCTTCTCCTCCAGGTCGTCTTCCTCCCTCCTGGCTGCAAATGAAAGCCCACATTTATATCAGGTGTAAATGGCAGAACCGAACCCGGCCCTGCCCGGCCTGCCTCGAGCTCACGCTCTCCTTCTCTCTCCAGCCTCTCTCATTAGGCCGCGTATGGACAGAATTACTGGGGAGGGGCCGGGGCCGGCCTGCACCCCTATTAATACTCTTAAAGCTAACGATCGCACGCAGGCCGGGCTCCGCGCTCCAACACCGCCGCGCCATCAATACAAATATGCCACGTTTTCAAATTTCACACCAAACGACGTGTTAGGTCATACAAATGAGGGGAAAAATGGACCGGCTTGTTTCTGGCCCCTTTTAACACAGACTGAATTAAGGGTGCAAAAAGCTCTAGCGCTCGCTGATTAGCACGACGGCTTCATTTCAGAAAGCGTTACATAATTTAGAACAGGACTCCCAATGTGATGAGTATTCTAAAGACACACGCCCGCATGTGTCCATGTACACGCAGCACACTACGGAGGGAGGGAGAGAGAGAGGCGCGGTAGAAACTGGGTTTTGGAAGTAATCCCGTTTCCCCCGCGGCCCTGCAGAGCGGTCTCCATGGCAGTCTGCACGGACATGGCGCCCCAGCGGTGTTAATTAATGCAATATCACGGTAATTACTGAGAATGGAGAGCGTGGGTAGCTGCGGCTGGCTCTCTCCTTTGATTACTGTTAAAAACAGAATCAGGAACCTTTCACCTCTTCTAGTACACATCAGCACAGCAATGTTAGGGGGAGGGGGGGAGGGGGTCAACGCAACTTTAATTATTTAAGACACCAGATTAAGGGAACAAAATGGGAACTCCCACTGGATTGTGGGTAATTGCCTGGTGTGCTAATTACTAGGCTGCACCAGGCACAGGAGCTAAAAGCTTTAAAAAGCAGGTAGTTTAAACTTGAGGAAAAAGAATAGGGGGAAAAAAACTCTTGGGTTTGTGTGCGCACATGAGGACGGAGTGTAGCACAGTGGGTAAGGAACTGGGCTTGTAACCGAAAGGTCGCAGGTTTGATTCCCGGGTAAGCACACTGCCGTTGTATCCTTGAGCAAGGTACTTAACCGTAATTGCTTCAGTATATATCCAGCTGTATAAATGGATACAATGTAAAATGCTATGTAAAAGTTGTGTAAGTCGCTCTGGATAAGAGCGTCTGCTAAATGCCTGTAATGTACTGTAATGTGTTTGCGTATTCATGATATATATATGTGTGTGTGTGCGCGCGCATGCAGTTTTTTCTCCCCTCCCACGTCTCGCTTCATTAGCGCTTTCAGAAGAAGCATTCGCAACCAAACAGGCCGACACAGCATGAACAGCACAGGAATACAGATAGATAGAGAGAGAGAGAGACAGAGAGCGAGAGAGAGAGAGAGAGAGAGAGAGAGAGAGAGAGAGAGAGAGTGAGAGTGAAAAAAGAGAAAGAGAGAGAGCCTTTCCATGGGCATGTTTACACTGAGGCATAACCTTTATCAAACCAGTGAAAGTAAAGAAACACGCTCCAGCCGAGCTTTCCCCTTAGGCCTGTCTTAAAGCAAACAGGGAAATCAGCCAGTTACAGCAAAGCACTGAAGCCAGGGCTCGGACAGGGTGTACAACGCACTGCGACAACACTACACTGAGGTAATCACACAATCACTCTATTTGGGGATAAGCGTACTAGATTCAGGTAGTAACTGGGATAATCATACTGGGGTAGTGTGATACGCCCAGTACACAGGGATAATCACTATACAATGGAATCAATCCCCATGCAGTGAGATCACACACTGTACTGGGATATTCTCTCCACACAGAGGTAATCCCTCTACATCGGGGGTTAATCACACTGTACTGGGATATTCTCTCTACACAGAGGTAATCCCTCTACATAGGGGTTAATCACACTGAACTGGGATATTCTATCCACACAGAGGTAATCCCTCTACATAGGGGTTAATCACACTGAACTGGGATATTCTATCCACACAGAGGTAATCCCTCTACATAGGAGGTTAATCACACTGTGGGGTTCCACATTCAAAAGACTTACGTGGCTCTTCCTCTAGGACACTCTCTTCACATACTTTAGCAAAGAGGCGAGAGAGGGAGAGAAAGGGCAAGGGCCAGCATGAGTGCATTAAATGTTCATCATACAAGAAAAAATACAAGGAACAGCCATGAACTTTTACTGCTAGGCCAAGTAAAGCTGGAGACATGCTGGAAAAGAACCTCATGGATGACTAAGGGAAAAACAGTATGCTGTCCATCCTGTGACAAGCAGTGGGTCAATCAGCAAGATACAGGTGACATGAGGGGAGCACTGTCCAATCCCTGATAACATGCGCAAAATCTCAGACTCCACATGCTAGGCACACTGTTATCATCTGGCCAACTTCGCAATGCAACCAGAGCTCAATCCAACAGCATTTTGCCCATTACAGAGTAAGTTAAAACATATTTAAAGCATTTTAAGCATGCCTTGTATTTACCAAATAAATGATTTTGAGAATACATGAAGCCACAGGCAGGTGAGAACAATGTATTCAAATTAAATACAGAGTGTAGGATGTATTTAATTTCATATGAAGTTTACAGACAGTGTATTCAAATCCAAATGCAGTTTGCAGACAGTGTATTCAAATTCAAATGAAGTCTGAAGACAATGTATTCAAATGCAGTTTGCCACCAGAAGAGAGGGGGAGACAATGCTGAACAGTGAAGAAGCTGGTTAAGATTAGAACAGTCCCTATTAATCTGCACTCCAACTTACTGCCATAGAAAAGAAACAGGCTTGCAGCTAACATTTGCATGATAGGCATCAACTTCCTTAAGTTAAACATATGCACACTCACGTCTTCATCTACGGAATTAAGCTCAAGTAGATACAAGTGTGATACACAAAGATAACAATGAAGCAAGATAAGCAACACGGAGGTTAAATATTAGCATTTCTTTTTTCGGTGCACAGTGAATCACTCATTTTGTGTAAATGGGGAGAGGAGCTCAGTTACTCTGCGTCTGTGACAGGTGACAGATGACATGTACCCGCTGCCATACCGCAACGTGAGGCAGCGAGCGGGAAGGCCGGTCCGAATTGAGCAGAAACAAACTCAAAGCCGTCGGACTGATTGCACAAGCAACCTTGGGCTGGTACAAACAAGGTGTTCGGTCAGGTGGTTATCAGGTAATTAAATCGAACGGCTGCTTTACAGTTTTTTTGTGTGGGGTGGGTGGGATCTGGAATGTTGCGTATTCAGGCGCCAATTAATTGTCTCAGGGTAGGGTTCATTAGTTAATCAATCACAGAACGCGCCAGGCTCTTTGTTATCACCACAAACATCAGAAGGGTGGTAAGTGATAAGGGCTTAAGCAGGAACCAGGAGATGTCTTACATCATTAGGCCCCTATCAGCCGAGCTAATCTGTGAACCAGGAAATTAAACTCATCGGGTCCTTATTTGGCAGTCCGCCCCAGCAGCCAGCGAAGCGACACAGATCCTCTACAGGAGCCAGATGGGCGGCTCCAGTGGTCCTTCTCACGCCCGGCACGGCTTTGGCCCAGGACCACGGTGTCCAGTCTGACCTGAGAAGCTGTGGTCATGGGCCTTTTCTGGGACTGGAACACCCGATTCAACACATCAGCTCGTCACTGTCATCAATCAAGACCTTGTGTGGAATCAAGCGTTTGTGGAATTCAGTAGCTGAGCCTGCAGCTACAGAGGCCGTCCATGGCTGAGACTGGATTCCTGTGTTCTAGGAGGTTACAGATGGTAAGAGAACATTCCAGTGATTTAAATATAAGCACTTCGAGCTTTACCAACTTTATTATACATGTATAAAAATTGTCCTTGGTGCTCCCTACAACAAAGGATGATGTAATAACACTGGATAATGTAATAACTTGTTATAATGCAATAACTTTTTTTGTAATAAAACCTGGTAATGCAATAAACCTGTTGAACGGATAATGTAATAACTTTTTCCCGCTTAGTGTAATAACATTATTCAGGTGGGAAAGAACTTTTTCGATGAATAATGTAAAACCATCACTGAATGATGTAATAACTAAGCAAAATGACTGTCAAAGGCGTATTACATTCACTTAACTGTCACGAGAACACAGATGCCAAAGATTTACAGATATCACCAAAACACAGAGAAACAGCTTAGGATCGCATCTGTTATATTAGTTCAGGCTAATATCTTTTTATTATTTATCATCATTATTCTTTATCAGGTTTAGATTCTTTGTCTTGGGACTTGCTGTGGATGTAATGTGCGTGTTTCGGGTTCTTGCTCTGCGGTTCATTTGCATTTGTGCTTTAGCGATGCTACGTACACACTCGCCTGTCTGAGAACGTTAGCCAGGTCTGGCGCCATTACTCATGTAAATGGGATGAATGCACTTATGTTCTCCTACATTGTTAGTGGCTCTGGATAAAAGCATCTGCTAAATTAATGTAATGGACTGTCACAAAAATTATGGTCTGTCTCTAGCCATTAACAAGGAGGGATCCGCACATTTTACCTCGATGCGACCCTGTCATTTTCTTCCCTCAACCTTCCTTCTTCCCTCAATCATAGCACACTGAAAGGCAGGGTATGAATACATCAAATGGAGGATTTTTGAGTATCCAAGATGAGATTTATTCATAACAATGAGCATTACTTTTGGGTAGCCACTAGGCATACGAATAGATGATTTGATACAGTGATAATGTTAGTTTTCATGGAGCACAATGAAAACACTATAACTACAGCAATTTTAGCCAGCACTGAATGATCTGCAGTCCTTGCTTCTGGAGACCATGTGAGTGCAGGCTTCTGTTGCCACTCCAAGCTTTTTGTTTGCCACAGGAAAGACAGTCCTTATGGAAAGTTAACTACAGTAATTACTAGAGTGCTATCTACAGAAAGAGCACACCTGGTATCTGGTATATGATTAGAGTGCTCTCCGCACCTTCGCCCTACCATAATAATATATACATTTCCAGAAACACTGTTCAAAACTTTGAAAGTAAGTTTGAACACACCAGGTTTAATCAGAATAAGTTGCTGGAATTGTTACTTGCATCATGCTTTATTTTGAATGATTTTTTCAGGCTCTCACTTTGCAGCTACAGGTGGAGGCCATTCAATAGGGCACTGGCAGATACAATGCTACCTGAACAGCTTGTGCCCACCACAGCTTAGGACCTACTGCACTCATATCTGGAGCTCTGCTGGAGGGATGCGGCACCGCTCTCCCACAACAAAGCCAATCAGCTCAACTCCGTGGACAACGCTGGCGGAGATCGCTGCCTAAGCCGTGGTCCCAAGTTGGGTTAAGGTCTGGTGACTGAGAAGGCTGTGGAACGTGAACAGCATCACTGTTCCTCATAAACCGCAGGTGAACACACATGCGCTCTGCGTATAGGGACGACATCACCCTGGAAGACGCCCCTTGGGGCAGGAGAGAAATGCTTTAACACGGAATGAGGACGAAAACTCAGAGTCACTGAATAGTCAACGGCATCTAAGGAGATAATTACCTCCAAACGGCGCCATTAAGGAGCCACTGGCACACTTCACTGTTAGACAGAACCACTGAAGGATGATTCATCTGACCACATTAGACCTGAAATGGAACATCCCGGCTCCACTGACAGACATGCGGAACCACTGGTGCTGAGAGCACGGAGCTCACTATCTGGTTAGTGAGAGAGCACGGAGCTCACTATCTGGTTAGAGAGAGAGCACGGAGCTCACTATCTGGTTAGTGAGAGAGCACGGAGCTCACTATCTGGTTAGTGAGAGAGCACGGAGCTCACTATCTGGTTAGTGAGAGAGCACGGAGCTCACTATCTGGTTAGTGAGAGAGCACGGAGCTCACTATCTGGTTAGAGAGACAGCACGGAGCTCACTATCCGGTTAGTGAGAGAGCACGGAGCTCACTATCCGGTTAGTGAGAGAGCACGGAGATCCGTGTGTGTGTATATCTGTGCGAGCGTGTGTGCGTGAGTGTGTGCGCGAGTGTGTATCCGTGTGTGTGTATATCTGTGCAAGCGTGTGTGCGTGTGCGTGAGTGTGTTTCCGTGTGTGTGTATATCTGTGTGAGTGTGTGTGCGTGTGTGTGTATGTGTGCGTGAGTGTGTGTGTGTATTTCTGTGTGTGTGAGTGTGCGCGTGTGTGTGCGTGTGTGAGTGTGAGTGTGTGTGTGTGTGCGTGTGTGTGTGTGTGCGTGTGTGTATGAGTGAGTGTGAGTGTGCGTGTGTGTGTGTGTGTGAGTCACAGTGGGAAGAGAGCCGGGGGTGGTAGTCACACTGTGACTGCAGAGCTCCGTCTCTCAGAAGCAGCCCACAGTGATCCCCGCCTGCTGTCTGCACAGCTGACCTCTAATTAGCCAGGTGTGCGGCGGATGGCTGCGGGGTTTGTTTGTGTGCGCTGCGTGGGGGGAGGGCTCGACAGCCGCACGCCGCGCGTATGACCGCGGCCCGGGCCTCTGACCTTGGCTCCAGCCGCAAATTGAACCGATTGGCCGGCGGTGTGCGCGCTCTCAGTGAGCTCGCTGCAGAGAGGAACCTGCTTTATTAAGCGCGCAGCCTGAGCCGGCCTTCCTGCATTACTTCCGCGTAAGCCGCTGAAATAGAATTTGTCATTTTAAACCTCGCCGCCGACTCCCGAGGGAGACTGTGTGAGACGCGTGCCGGCTGCGCTCCTGACTGCAGCTGCGCTCCTGACTGCAGCTGCGCTCCTGACTGCAGCTGCGCTCCTGACTGCAGCTGAGCTCCTGACTGCAGCTGCGCTCCTGACTGCAGCTGCGCTCCTGACTGCATCTGAGCTCCTGACTGCAGCTGCGCTCCTGACTGCAGCTGCGCTCCTGACTGCAGCTGAGCTCCTGACTGCAGCTGCGCTCCTGACTGCAGCTGCGCTCCTGACTGCAGCTGCGCTCCTGACTGCAGCTGAGCTCCTGACTGCAGCTGCGCTCCTGACTGCAGCTGCGCTCCTGACTGCAGCTGAGCTCCTGACTGCAGCTGAGCTCCTGACTGCAGCTGCGCTCCTGACTGCAGCTGCGCTCCTGACTGCAGCTGAGCTCCTGACTGCAGCTGAGCTCCTGACTGCAGCTGCGCTCCTGACTGCAGCTGCGCTCCTGACTGCAGCTGAGCTCCTGACTGCAGCTGAGCTCCTGACTGCAGCTGCGCTCCTGACTGCAGCTGCGCTCCTGACTGCAGCTGAGCTCCTGACTGCAGCTGCGCTCCTGACTGCAGCTGAGCTCCTGACTGCAGCTGAGCTCCTGACTGCAGCTGCGCTCCTGACTGCAGCTGCGCTCCTGACTGCAGCTGAGCTCGGACCAGAGAGGTCACCCGAGACCGCGACCTCGTCACCGACCGAGACTAAACGCGTGAAAAATACTTTGTACGTTCTCCAGAAACAAAGGAGACATGACAGATGATTCACAGTTGCAGCTCAAGCATTTGTGTTTTACTTCAAAGCTGGGGCACTGGTGAGGAGAGAGCGGTCTTCTATACTGACCTGAGGTTACCTAGGGCCATTTCCTCTGAGCACCATGAGCACGGCGCTAACTGTGAAAGCGGAGGCTGCGCTTCCAGATGGAGGCTTTAATATGAAAGGCCAAACCTGTGGCGTACCTGCGTCAGCGGCTTTCCTGCGCCTCTTTCATGTTCTCTGAACGGCATTCGCTCGACGTGCGGGCGGCACGCACACAAAGCGTGACCCGCTAGAGGCGACGGAGCCGACCGAGAGCGGATTGGTAGTTCAGCTGGCCCCCCCCCCCCTCCGTACCGCGGCGAAGTTAGCGCGGCGCCGGCGAAGCCGGGCGAATGGGGCGCGTTCCTGCGGCGGGATCCTTTCTGAAGAGCAGGAGGGAGCACTCAGACGGGCTCATAAACGCAGCGTGGCGCTAATTTACATAAATATTAAATCTCATGAATAATTAAGCCTGAACTGGACGGACGTGCAGCGGGGCGTTTAACGGTTGGGCCACCGAGGTCGCCGTGCGCAAACACCTGAGCAGCACGAAGGAACACAAGAAAAACCCAACACACAGAGAGGCCTTGGCAGAAGAGAGACTGCTGAAACTTCAAAAGCATCTCATTTTAAAATTCAATTTTGAGCGTGCTCATTCCCTCAGACGCTGCTGCAGCCCCCTCTCTATCCAGCGCTGCCAAGTTCACATTCTGGAATTTCATGCCCTTTTTTCAGAGCAAAGCACTGAAATCTCTTTATAAGCGTAGAGCCATCTGCATATGCACACTGCAGAAAAAACATGAATAAAAAAACCACCCTGTGAACAGAACAAGGCCTTGTGAACACATCACATGAACATCTGTCACACGCGCACGACGCACCCAGTGCGGTCCTTTCCGTCGCGCTCGCTGTTCTGACCCCGCGCTCCGGCAGCTGTCACATGACGCACCGCGCTTCAGAAGGACGCCGCGGCTTTCGTTCTGACGCAGTGCCCACTCCCGCTTCCCACACCGGCATCGCCGCAACACCTGTCCCCCAAAAACCGTCCTCCACCCCAGTCCTGCCCCACACCTCCCCCCATCCCAACCGCTGCATCTGTACTGTGTACTGTTCGGTTCATTGTTGCCAGTTTCCATCTACATATAAAAATATGTTCATAAAAAATAAATAGAAAATAAAAAAAACAAAAAAAAACTACACAACCGTATAAAAGCAATTCTCTGCAAAAATGAGTCAACAGCAAGAGTCAAGAGGAAAATAATTCCAATAGAGTGTTTGAGAAAATAATAAACAACAGTCTTGACACTCGAAATAAAGAAATAAATGGCGCTTTTTGCAGTGATTTTTTTTCCATACGACACATTGAATAGAAGGACTCTTCCCACGCCTCTGTGAAGCAGTGCTGTAATTTGTGTGTGATGAAAAGATCGTGCCACATTACCTCACAAAGGTACTATTTAACATCTAACCCAAATGCATATACAAGCTCCCCCTTCGTCCCTCTCCCTGCCTTTTTATCCTCTTGCTTCTCCATCTCACTCAATCTCTCTCCATCTAGCTCTCTTCCTCCGTCTTTTTCTTTCTCTCCTCCACTATCAGTTTATTTCAATCTTCCCCCACCCCATCCTCTCTCTCTCTCTCTCTGTCTATCTATCTATCCATCTCCAGATTGGCCCTCAGCAGGACCCCGTGCTTTAATGTGTGAAGGGGGCCCCGCCCATCAGGAAGTGGGCTCCAGACAGAGTCCTGGAGCAGGAGGTGTGCTCCCACACAGAGGCCTCTGCGGGTTGGATGTTCTAATCCCCCCCGCCGTCGCCCCGTAGTGCTGCATATGGAGAGGAGCTCTTCGCGCCTTACCGCCAGCCTGTTAATGGGAGGCGCGGGAGTGGCCCTCCAGATGAAAGAGGAGCGGACCCCGTCCCGAAAGCGCACCCCCCCTACCCCCCCTGCCCCCGGACGAGCGGCAGGCCTATTATCCTACACATCGCTTGGCTCATCTAATTAGAGGCGCTTTGATGTGGGTGGGCTGGTGCTGGCGCTGTTTATAACAGGTACACGCTGAGAGTTCTGCTGCGGTCTAATCAAACACACTCCCCACTCAAAGCCACAGCACTCCTCTCCTGTCACCCAATCATCATCTCAGTATTATCACCAAAGCAGCATTTCAGTACATTTCTGAAGTTGTCATACGCATCGATGTAGCTCTGCATTTGCCTGTTTACATTTCCATGTACATATGCCATTAAAATCATTTTAATGGTAATGGGCTAATCCAGGATCCCGATTCCTGGTGAAAATGGTGTGCTCCTTCTGTTCATTGTGATGGTATTAAGAATGGGACAGAATTACTTGGAGCAATACTGGCTCCAAAGCAGCACGCATTGTGTGAATGTGATTAAAACACCTGGTCCTTATCAAAGTTCAGATGCTGAACCTATACTGTACCTGTGGCTCAAAATGGCCACATACATCACACAAATGGGTGCCACGCATTGGTGGCGGTCTTCTCTACCCACAACCCCCCCTCCCTCCCCCACCCCCCAACTACTCAAGCACTTTCAAAGAAGATGTAGGGTGTTAGAGAAAAATCAATCCATCATTACACCTTATCATCATTCATCTGCTTCTTCCATAGTTTAATATTCTTCTTGCTTTCTGTTATTGAATTATAACCCCTTACATTTCGTACATGTCCTTAAAAACATGAACTTGTCATTGTGACTAGGTGTGAAAATGCTGGCTGCACACTGTACACTTTAGCAGGCAGGCTTATTGTACTGAGCTTTAGACTGGGCGGGTGGAGCAGGGCAAGCGCCCCCTGCTGGTTCCCTGGCCGTCGCACACCCCCGTTTGATATCCTTCATTCAGGAGTGTGGGAAGCGCCGCCCCCGTCCCACTCTGCCTCTGATTTCCCTTCTCCAGGAAAGCGTGCGTCTCCTTCTCCGGAATTACAGGTTGACACGCCGCAAACAGCTCTGAGAATGGGCTCAAGTGCTGACGAGATGTTCCAAAAATAAAGGTTAATCAAAACAATTGAATTCTGCTCTGCAATCACAGCCAAAAAACGTCTCCTCAGCTCCCCCATCTGAATAGCACAATCAGCGCCTGAACTTGTGTTTTCTTCTGTTTTTATTTCCTTTCATTTTTTTTCTCCCTACCCGCTATCAAAGTCTTGTTTGCTCCGCTCCGCCGTGCTCGATCTCCAGAGCTCAAACGGCACTCCGACGGCACTGTGCGCCTTCATATCGCACTTAGGAAAAGCAAGGAGGGGGAGAGAGAGGGAGAGAGAGAGAGAGAGAGAGAGAGAGAGAGAGAGAGAGAGAGAGAGAGAGAGAGAGAGAGAGAGAGGGAGAGAGAGAGAGAGAGAGAGAGAGAGAGAGAGAGGGAGAGAGAGAGAGAGAGAGAGAGAGAGAGAGAGAGAGAGAGAGAGAGAGAGGGAGAGAGAGAGAGAGAGAGAGAGAGAGAGAGAGAGAGAGAGAGAGGGAGAGGGAGAGAGAGGGAGAGAGAGAGGGAGAAAGAGAGAGAGAGAGAGAGAGAGAGAGAGAGAGAGAGGGAGAGAGGGAGAGGGAGAGAGAGAGAGAGAGAGAGAGAGAGAGAGAGAGAGAGAGAGGGAGAGAGGGAGAGGGAGAGAGAGGGAGAGAGAGAGGGAGAAAGAGAGATCGGTGTCATCAGCCAAAACGGAAGGGAAATGAAATCAGTGTTTTGTTTCTAATGGCCAATTAAGGCAATTGGGGAGGAAAGACACAAATAATCGTTATTCTAGAGATTGCTATTGGAGAGGTGTAAAAACCGTGACCTGCAATGCGCTGGGGAGGCTGGGGGGGGGGGGGGGGGTTGGCAGGCATCTGAATTCCGACGGAGAGCTGGCGCGGTTGACACGGCGACGGGGCTCGATAGACTGTCGCTGCGGTTCGAGACGGTGCTCAGCGCTAACAGGGCCTGGGGCACTGACGGTATTGACAACGACAGCAATACAGCGGACTGAAATCACAAGCCAAAACACCCCTCCCCCAACCCCACCAGGCCTCCTACTCTAGAATGTTCCGTTTGGAATGACTTCAATAATATATGCTGGCAAGCCTCAGGCATTACTATTTGATAGATTCCAACATTAAATAAAGACTTAAACATGCGTGGTAATCCAGGGACTAGGGATTGTGGAAGACAAAATCTTGCAAATTAAAAAAAAAAGAAAAAAAGAAAAATAAAATATAAAAAAAAAAAAATCAGACAGAGTAGAAGAACATGTTTGCGATAACTTATTTACCATGGCATATGGCAGCGCGCTCTATATTTTACCAAGTGGGACACTTTTTTGTAGTTTTGCACAAAAAAATTGATGACAATTTGTTCTACTTTATTCCTTTAATAAGAACGTGGAAGGAAGGGATTCTGCAAAGACCACCATAAAAATGAAACAGTACCTCTCAAGGGGTTTCATCCTGATGTAAATCATTTTCAAAACTTAGAAATGGCACCACCAGTACCTCCCTTCCAGTGTCCCAACCGGGCTTTCAGGACTCCATTTCCCAGCCTGCTTCCTCACATAAATACCCTGCTCCGGGGCACAATGCTTACAGCCCAAGCTCACCAGATACTGCACGACACAAATTCAATCATATAAGGGCCTCTGACGCAAGGCCAAAGAAAGACCAGCTAAGACCCCGGGCAAGCGTGACGTCAGCTTGCATGGAGAGGACTCCTCGTTTCTGGGAAGAAGCCCCTGTGTAGTCCTGGAGGGCAGCAGTGCTGGCGAGATTTGGGGACCTGCAGGCACTGTGACCCTCCAGCACTACTGTCTGAGACGGTAGCCACATGAGGAATGAACATGTGAAGACAGAAGCCCAGCAGAGCCCGCTCAGCAAGGAGCCATTAGACTGGTGAACAGGAACCCCGTTGATATGCAGCTGCCTTCACGCTCTCATTTTCATGTTTCACAGCCATCGGCACCACGCCTTTCCCACAGAACCCTGACAGAGAGCCCGCCCACCGCACGCGCTTCCATGACAACAACCCCGTCCCCGCGTCGGCTCGGCGACAGAACTCGAGACATGGGAGACTCGGCGTAATGAAACGAATCCCTGGCTCCTGCCTGTATCTGTGACATCGGCGCGGGTAGCGGCGGCGTAGGGCGTAGCCGTGCTACGGCTTCACGCGGTTAGCCGCACTCCTCGTCTGAACTTGTGTTGTGAGCGGTTCCCCGAGCCCCAGAACACGTTACACAGGCACGCCTGATTGGTGTGAAACTGCACCATCTCCAGATCGCAAGCCTCTGCACACGGTGACTCACAGCAGAACAGAGCTTTCAGAAGAACATTACAGCGGAAAAGCATGCTGCGAATACTTGTTGAATCCCATATAGAAAGCCTCGAGCTATAGATGCTTGTCTAATTATAGTGTGTGTGTTTGTGCACTGTCTCCATCTGTCACTCTTCCTCTCCCACCTACTCTCACTCTCTTTAGTCTCTTTTTCTCTCATTCCATCTCCCTCTTTCCCCCTTGTTCCCTTTTCTACCCTGCCTCCTGTTCTTCTCTCTCCCTTTATTTCTATCGCCTCTACCTCCCTCTCTCCGCACAGATTCTTTAAAAAAATTAACCAACTCAGGAACTCATTTAATCTCCACACGAAGTAAATCTCTGTAACCGACCGCATAGCCTTACTGTACCATCAGCCTGACGCTACACTATGATACCAGATCATTCCACCCAAACTGCAAAGATGTGCTTTGCTAATAAATCAATGGCAAGTTCCTTTTTCTGTTGAATCCTGAACTCAGGCTCTGATTGGAGGCAGCAACTCAACCAATTCAGCCACTGACCTATAGCATAACACTGGCTGAAACTTGGCAGAAGCGGTCAGATCGCTAGCTGTAGTTCCCTTTTCCCCGCGCGGCAGAGAGCGTCTGGGGTCAGCGGCGTCTATGAAACAGATCTGCGGATGCCAGACTGAAGTTCATTACAGAAGAGCAGGTGAAGTTTACTTTTCCTTTTATTCTCCTAGACCGTGGAACTGCCTGTCTCTACAGATCAGAGGTGCTAAGAGAAGCTGTAAGACAACCGTGCTGCCTTCCTTTAAACTGCATTCTTTCATTATGTTGTTGTTCTAAATAATATATATATATATACACACACACACAGACAAATGAAAGGAAAAACCTAACTAAATGAGTGATCCTCGATTTTGGATCAATATGGCAAAAGGAAACATTACATTACACTTATTTGCCAGACGCTTTTATCCAAAGAGACATACAATAAGTGCATATCAAAGGGCATTGTCATGTCACAGAGCATGATAGGATGTTAATTGCTTAATTTCATCATGCAATACACCTGGAAGCATCTGCATTCGTTATGTTTGTTCACTCATTTATTATACTTAAAATCTTAGGGAGAGGAGATGGTTTAGAATTCTGTCTAGCTTGGAAAGTGAAATGAAAATAAACCAGTTTTAAAAATTTTACCAGAACTGACTGAATTCATACACTTAAATAAGTCGCTTTAAAAAAAAAAAAAAAGACTACTTGCATTGTGCAACAGAAATTCTTAGTTCAAGTTGATAACCATTCATTATGTGAAACAGTGAAGACTTTCACAAATTGTATTCTTTAGCAATTGTGCCAAGACATGGTCCTTTCACTTTAATCAATGAAAGTGTGACATGTTTCAATTTAATTCTCACTTCTCTGTGCATCAGTGATGATTAAAATAGATTTACAGGCACAACTGTTCGTGCTACTTCCAGCTTCAAGGTTCAGCTAACTGGCCATAACTTCAAAAGGTTCCACTCTAAAGTTCCTTAAAGGAGCGGGGGGTGAAGTAAAGAAGATCCTTTCTGCTCTCAACGTTTTCCATAATTATAGAATAAATTATCAAGAGAGAAAAAACATGTCTTTTCAGCCCATACCATGATAGTAAGGGGGGGGGGGGGCACAGATGGAACAAAAACCCTCTGCAATGTAATGAGGCTGCAGAAAGAAAAACCTGTTCACGAAAACAGCCTGTAAATAAATTGTGGTACTTCTGCGATTAAGTAGGAGTCGCAGCTACAGAGAAGCGCAGGCTCCCTCTCTCCCCACACTCCCCCTCTCTTTCTCTCTCTAGGACTCGCTGGAGTGGCTGATCATCAGCTGCACACTCATTTGTCCACGTGTCAGCCTTTCATTCTGGAGCTGGATATTACACGTGACTGAATCAGCCCCTGAACCCCTGACCCCCGTCCACTCAAACCACTCAACCAATCAACTGACATTTACCAACTGGCATACTTCTTCTGAGCCAACGTCAATCCTGTCAGTGCGCGTGTGTGTCTGTACATATAGATTTTCACGAACAGTGCCCTTTCTTCCAGTAGCTCACAGTGGATATCACTGCAAGTATTTGATGTTACTCATACATATTTATGCATCTACGGCTTATGACTAGTTCGCTTGGTTTATCTTGCAATAGAATGACTTTGCTATCAAGCCATGGTTGTTCCAGAAGGGAAAGGATGAATGTAGAATGGGTCAAACAGAAGTATTGTGTGGATTTAAGGACAATAACAGCAAGGAGGCCACCCTGAGAAGCTTTGCCGTCAGCCCACGGCCGTACAAAATGCCACAGTTAGCCACAGACGTTGTTTTTCACAACGAAGAGCAAAGTAGCTGAAAAGCTTTGGGCAGGAAGTTCATCGAGTTGGTTTTATTTTCAAGCGCTCGCGACAGCGCTGCCGTCAGAAAGCGGGCACGAGGTTCTCTCTCTCTCCGTCTCGCACACTCGCTCTACCAGTTCTTCTTCCGGCGGCACGTGAAAAACATCAGCGAAAGAACATCAGCGAAGAAAAGACAAATATATAAATAAATAAAAGGATTGGACATGCTCGCTGGATTATCTTGTTTCCTTTCATTAGAAACAGAAACACCGCCACTCCACAGCCTAACGAGAGAGGGCTGAAGAGCTCTCCTGCCTCTTCCACGCGGAGCTGGAGCGCCCGCGCTGATGAGGCCGGATGCATTCATCTTCTTCACATCCTCATTAAAAACGCTCAAGAGCCAAAACTAACAAGGCGACACCTAGGCTGGACTCCTCGCATTACTTCTCCTCTTTTTTTTGCGCGTGAGAATTTCAGCCAATAATTTGCAATCTTTCTTTGTGTGAAAAATATACCAGGGCACCAAGATGTGTGCTGTAATTGGTATTTGTGCAAGAAACATACAATACATGCTGTTGTCTGAGGAACACGCTGCACAATGCGTGTGATCTGTTGGTGTGGGGAATTTGTGTGTGCAGTCAGTGTTTCCATCACAATGTGTGTAACCTGTGTCTATGTCCAGATTACAATTTGCACACGGTTCTGAGAATCTCCCCCCCAGAAGCAGGCAGTCCGCAATCGCGCGCCGCACAAAATGGCCGCTCGGATTTGTTTGGGGACATCGGAAAAGCCAGCTCCCTTAAACAGCGCGGACGGCCTGCGTTTATGAACAGCTCAGGTGTTTCTGAGCAGTCACAAACGCACGAGACAAAGCGCTTCCTCCACCCGCTGTCGAGACGAGACCCACCCTTCCTGTCCAAAGCCGGCTTTTAATAGTTGTTTGTTTTTACCCGGTTAAAGCAGCCGTGTGCGCGCTGCGTGCGTACGCTGACACTGAGATATCTGACGTTCTTTCGGCTTTGATGTCTCGGTGGGTTATTTTTTTCCTCTCTCTTCCCCAGAGGCTTTTTACCTCGACGTGAGAGTAGTTTTGTTCCTTGATCATTTGCCTTTGTTCCACTCTCCTCTCCTGTCCCCTCTACTCCTGACAGGCTGGTGTTACTTTATGTAAATAAGGCTAATTATCTTTTCCAATATGTCATTAACATGAAAAGGCAGTCTCTCCCTGGCTTGTTTTAATGGGTTGCATTGATCTGAAGCTGTCGACAAGTTCATGGGATTCAAGTCATTCTGGCTGCCAGGTAGTTCTTTAAAGAAACAAATCGTGGACTTATGAGATACCTGCTGTGTTTCTAATACACCACCGCTAGGCTTTATTCCCCTCCTCAGCCTCCTTTGTAAACTGTTTTTGCAATTTTGCTTTGGATCAAAACAAAGAACAAAATAACATGTATTGAGGTTGACTCTGTCTTAAGGAAAAAATGCACAAGCATTTTGCGGTCTTCAGAAATTTGTCTAATTGGATTTGTTTTGTTTTGTTAAGTGTTGCAGATTTGTTATTTATTTGTTTTCGTTTTAAGACAAGCTTTATTTCAACTGTAAATGACCGTTTTTTAGCGGGGTTTTGGGGGGGCTTTACCCCCATCCGGAAAAAGTGGAGCAGCTACTGAATCATTCTCATTGCCGTAACCACGGTACCCTGACCCTACTCTAACCAAGGCCTTCCATGGTCACTCGCTTAACACAAGCAGTTTTGGGTGAAGATGCTTATCGTACCTACCAAAGCAAGGGACCAGCTCTATCCCCCAGCTCTTAATGGCAGGATGACTGGCAGGAGCCCCTCTGAGCAGGGAGGGGGCGTGGGTGGGTAGATAGCAGAGGGCTATCTGCGCAATAATATTCTGTCACCCCAAGAAGCCCGAAACCCCTACGCTGCTACTTATGAGGAGGCAGCGTCTGCGGAGAAGACGGCGCGACAGGACGCCGCCAACGCAGCCGCCAACGCAGCCGCCCGAGACTGACGCGCAGACGGATGTCTCAGACTCCGCGCTGACGTCGCCGTGCGAACATCTCGCCCATCTCAGCCAGCGGGGAGCCGCACCCCGCGGCGGCCGAAGTCGACGCGGAGTTCCGTTCTCTCCCCGCAGACGCGCCGTCTTACGTCATTCGGGTTCCGAAGGAACCGGCCGGAGTTTGTTTCCGCGAGCGTACTCCCGGCGTCGCGGCCTCCTTCCCCGGCAGGCTGATTGGCCAGTATTAGGAAGTGAAGAGAAATTGATTTCATTTGTCCTCACAAGGTTTGCCTCTGGCGAAGGCACAATCAGGGTTTGCTGGCAGGCACACACGGGAGCAGGGCCGCGGCGAGCAGGAGCGTAATGGCTGAATAGAGGCGTGAGAATAAAGGGGAGCTGATTGGGCTTTCAGCGGGCGATTGTCCCTCAGAGCGGCCGTGCCCGCCTTTCCTGTCCCTCCCCGCCGGTGACACGCGACGCCGCCGAGCCGCTTTGACAGGCCGCCCGCGTGCCTCATTCCCCCGGCGCCTACGCCGCTCCCCAGCCGGGCAGCGTAATCTACCTGCCGGAGCGAAACCAACCGACGACAAAAAAAAACTCATTCACCGCCAGTCATAAAGGCGTCGTTCGCTTTCTGAGGTTTTTCTTACGGTGTCATTTCAGTTCCAGCTTAGGTTTTTCAGTCGGCACAGACAGCCTTTGTGTACGGGGAAAGACTTTTTAGACACTTCCAGAACTTTCTCCCGACCTGCCGGCTTCCCAGCGGCAGGTGTCAGAGCTTTCAGGGGCCTGAGGTGTAAAAGCAAGTACAGCTCCAAAGCAGCTTGTGGAAAGACGCAGTGTTTCCAGAGGCCGTACATAAGTACAGATCCATTTCATAAAGTTTATTCACCATTATAAACGTAAATGTCAGTTTTGTTGTGCTGGTACTTTTTTTCCGCCTCAGTTCTCGAGCAGTATAGGAAGCCACCCCACAATTTCCTTGAGCCCCTAGGAAATATACTCAAGCACAACCTCTGGAGACATAACATCGCTGTCCAAGCTGCTGTGCTGTTGCTTGAAGTGGATTTTCTTGCTTTAGACCGTGAATGCCCTCATATCTGTCACAGTAAAGAATCGGGACTCCAGAAACCTCCGTGTCTAAAGTATCCTTCATCGCGCACAAAAACTGCCTGAGCCAATCGGAAAGATGCGCCAAAACTGGAACGCTAGAGAGATCTCCGGAAGCGTCCCTTTCTGGCCCGGAGCTCGGCTCCTTATCTGAACTCGACGGCTTCATCGAGGCTAGGACATCTTGATTGAAAAACAGGCGCTTGGCCTCGATTCCCCGCCCCCCTCCTCTGACAGAGCGTAAAGGGCTCCAGAGGACGGGCGTGCCTCCGCGGTCTGACCCCTAGAGCGCACGTGTACCAAATTTTAAAAAACGGTCACGGAAAACACAGCGTGGATGGGAGAGCAGATCAAGGGCGAGAGAATACATCTCTTCTGTTTGATCTCCGTCTCGCTCTGCCTCCCCCCCCCCCCCCCCCCCCTCCCCGAGCACGCAGCGCACAGGAGCCGCACTCCACCGTCCCCCCCGTGCCTAATGAATATGCTGAGATCCATTATGCGCAGGTCTCATAAAGGCAAACGTGCAGGCAGAGAGCTCTAAAGGTGCTAATAATACCTTCATGTGTTTGCCTTTCATTCTGCGGAAGCGCTGGCTGGGGGGGCGGGGGAGGGGGCCCACACGCAGGAAACCTCACAGCAGAGCCCAGCCCCGCCACTCAATCTCGTCCTGGCCATTCGCACAGGGTGTCGCTTGGTAAATGGGCACTGCCAGTCAGGCCCAAGCAGCCATGTGCCCGTGCACAGGGGGTTTAGAAACTCCCTCGGCAAACACTGGCAATTTGGAGGGGGTTGAAGTTTTGGTGTCTAAAAAACGTATGCCAGAGGGTACAAGTATTTGGTATTTTTTTGTGATGCTGATACATAGAAAGCTTTCACCATGAATTGTGCACTGTCAGTGTTCTGGGGTCAGCGTTCAGTGTTCTCAAATACCATGCGACTAAAACTGCTCTAATGTACTGTAATTCAGGAATAAATATGTTTTCTCGCTTGCTGTAAGGTTACCTTTTCTGAGATACATTTAATTACAAAGTTGGCAATATGGATAGAGTTACATTATTCTATTACTGTTTGTCCTGATGTTTCATGCTTTGGCAATGCAAATTTTGTCATGCTAATAAAGCACTTTGAATTTGAGACTATCTTTCTTTTATACAATTATATTTCTGTGCAAATGAAAAACAGTGCGTTTTGGTTATTTAGTCCTCTAAATGACACTGAAAAAAGTGTGAAATTGAAAAAAGAAACATTACATTACATAACGAAAGTATGACTGTCTGAACCTTGGCCCCAAACCACTCATACCGCCACTGAAAACGCGTCTTTAACACTGCTACTTGTGTGGCTGTTTGGCACCATGTTAAGTGCAGCAACACTTTCTGCATTTCGTTATTGCATCCCTTTAACCTTAATCGCCAGGCCTTCTAGTACTTTCCACAAGTCAGGCCTCCGCACACTGCCAGACAGGTGCGGAACAGAGGTGACCCTTCACACAGACCGACGAGGCGTGTCTACGCATATTAATGAGCCCCAAAATGCCATATGCACAGCCTTTCAGAGACGCAGACTTAAGGCCTACCCCTGCATGTGCCAACAGGCTAGCTGAGCACGGTCACCAGGACCGAGAGTACGTTTGAACGCACACGATCACCCGGGTAACGGTCCTTATCCTGGTTACAGTCCCATTCCAAATACCCTTCTAACATGCGCAAAGAAATATGGCGGCCATTGATATTCCTGTAAATGTGGTCTTCACAGTATCCCAAATAAGTCCTTTAAAAAACAATTCACTGCTATCTCAGTTTAGGAGAAAACTCACATTTATACTATTATTATATTGTGTTTTTTGTTGGTCTGTTTATTGTGAACATTCATCCTCATTATATATTCTCTGGTTTTTTTTTTTTTAAACATCACTGGTGGTTTTTTTTCTTCTGCACATAAACCACATATTCATAACCTTCAGAACCAATAGACAAAAACAAGCTTTTTAGATTGGTCACAACAAGAAGTCAGGGATCCTAAAATAACCCAGGATTCTGTGACAAATTTACCATACAGACCCAAGTATATTTCTGGGTAGGAGGTACATTCCAAATAAGTGACTAAGTATTCCACACTTAAACTGAGAGTCTGTTTTATTCAGGTCATGGCTATCCATTTACATGACCCATGTCACAATGGAAATATGTAAATATTCATATTAATGTTGGAGTGTTACTTTGCACATGAAGGCAGTCAGCGTGGCTGATTGTAGTGCTTCCTGCTTTGACTGTTGCTGGCTCAAAGAGTGCTATTGATTCTGCCCTGTAATATGGATGCCACTCTTGTTAACCCACTGAATGCACTTAGGCGTTTGACTTCCTGCGTCACTCTGGATAAGTGCGTTCCCTAAATGAATGTAATGCCTTGTGCTGCTCTGCGGGCGGGTCCGTCACCCCACACTGAAGAGGCGCAATGACAGCGGTCTGCCACTGGGGGGTTCAGGCCGAATCAGAGGGGGCAGTACTACAGCAAAGGGAGCGAGCGCATCCCATTACCTCGTTTCACCCAGGTGTTTGGGTACACAGTTTGGAATTTGAATTCAGCCTCTAGCTCTAAAACCAGAACAAAATTAAAGGAGTTCCTGTTCTTTTATTTTTTGTAGGACAAAGACAGGACAGGGACCTTTGTGCCCAGAATGATTACGTGTCTTTTTTTCTCTTCTTACCCTGTGATGGGGCATTACTGATTCAGAGCCACATCCGCTAAGCCAAAGCAAAATAAAAGCCAGGCCCAGTTCAGCAGCATCCAATTTAAAGGCTACTGGGATTAAAAGGAGGAAGGGCCTCAACCTTGTGTGTGAGAAATCCGTCTTACAGCTGCCACCTAATAAACAATTCCATTACCCGGCCTTCCCTGGGTGAAATTAAATGTCATGGTTAAGTGGAATGTCTAATGTGGGAATTCGTGCACTTTTTTGCGCATGCTTACGCATGCTAAAATTTCATAGTTCCATTATCTGTCCCTGTGTATATGCAGTACAACACAGATAAAACACAGAGCAAGACAGCGTTGCAAAGATTGCTCTTCTTTTTGAAGGGAGGTGGGGGGGGGGGGGGGGGGTGGAGGTTGGACCGGGGGGTTTGCTGCAATTCTTCCAAAGCAAACAAAACATAAGCCCAACACAAAAAAAAAAAAAAGATTGGGGGAGAGGCATCCTTGGGGACTGCAAATGGAAAGCCTCATCAGTGTACACAGGGCTCTCAATAGCAGAATGAATGCGCTCTACGCTCACAAACTGCACCACAGCTCGTTCATAAACGCGTCTGCACCAGGCTGTCTGGCACACGTGTGTGTGTGTGTGTGTACACAAAAACACTCTGCTCCAAGTGAGCGAGTGAGAGAGAGAGAGAAACAGTGAGAGAGAGAGAGAGAGAGAGAAACAGTGAGAGAGAGAGAGAGAGAGAGACTCCTCTTTAATGCCCGGCCCCTCGGTTTTATACCAGTCGGCCCACCGGCTCCAAACGCATTAAACTGTTTTGCTGAACCTCCCAGCTGCTCTTTACTTATTGACACAAATTATCTTTAAGTGGCTCTCCTGAGACCAGAGGGGATCGCAGCACTTTCCCCAACTTCTGAAGTTGTGTTTTTACCCTCTGCGAACTTCATTTTCCCCTCCTCCCTTTTCAATCTCTCTAGAAAATTATGAATATAAACACAGACGCTCGCCTGCACTTACTGACTTCCACTTTGGGCCTTCCAAATGGCCAGTGGCAGGATAAGGAGAGCGCTGGGGCTTTTATGACATTCATAATCCGCAGTGAATTTACTCTGTCCATTAAACAAGGAACGAAACGTACCAAAGGTCCAACCTATTACCCCCCAGTATATGCACACCCATACATTAAGTATGATACAACCTACACAGTGCACAACTGCCCTTTCTTAAAAACGGCCATTTTGAAAAATGATAGCATGACAACTGCCATTGCTTCTAGTGAACTGCCCATAAATGCCACTCACAATATGAACCCAACCCCCTCCTCCGCAACCCCAACAACATCCATCCTGACTCCGCACATCACTGCTCAGTCAAAAATGTCTGAAATGTTGCTTCCACCAGATCCTGAACACATCTATTCCGCGGTGCTGTTGCCTGCTCCAATGACATCACGAGCAGCAGTGATGTCATTTGGGCCTGCACATTTGCAGGCGCTGGAGAGGTCCACAGCAGTCCACGTCCCAGGCCTGCTTGCAGAGGGAAGACAAACCGGCAGTGAGTCAATCCCACATCGACCTTGGGAGCTCCTTTTCTGATAACGGGAGTGAGCGGGCGTCCGAAAAGAGATGACTCATATTGATTTAAGGGGGAAAAAGTCCAGCTCGCTGACCCTGGAAAGCTCCGGCCAGACAAACAATGGGCAGCTCTGCTTTCAGTGGCCGCTGATGTCCCTGAAGAGCGCACACACTCACACTCACAGACACTCACTCACACGCACACGCACACACACTCACACATACACACTTGCGCTCGCACACACGCCCGCACAGTTCCTTTGCTTTTTTTTAAGAATACACATATAGGCATAACAGAAATCAATGCGTGTTATATGGGATTGGAAACACATTAAAGCTTTATATCTCAAAGGCAAGCTTCCTGCAGGTAAGACTATTTAATTTAAACCCCTGCAGGTGCTTTAAATTCTGCAGATATACTGTGGATAGCTGGAAGTCCATGAACGTGCTTTCCAGAGCAATTCCTTCAAGTTCAACACTTTCAACAATATAACTCATTATATTGACAAAAACTCTATTGCCAGAAATGTGTCCAGTACAAAGTGTTTTCTCAAATCTGTGCTAAATATTAGAATTAAACTGTAGAAGAACTTTGAAGTGGGAAAGGTACAAATTAAAATTTTAGTGGTTTGAGTACCATAAATTTTTACCATAAGTACCCATGAGACTGGCAACCAGCCTATTCTACTGTCTCCAGGACAATGAGAAAGTAATTAGGAAATTATCAAATTTAATGAAAAGGCCCAGCAAGCCCACTCTGGCCCTTAGGCACCTTAAATTAGCCCTCTCTGCACACCATGGCAGAACAAAGGTCTATGAGAAATCTGAACCCGTAACCCCCTTCCACACCCTTTCTACCCCTTTCTATATTCTTAAGTACCACTCTATACTGCACTATATAACAACTCAGCTTGACATAAAAAAACAAGCCATGTTTGCTCAGGGTAGAAAAACAACTTCCAGTGTTCTCTTCTCACTTTTGGTGGGTATTTCAGACGGATCTTTCAAAGTTGGCTGATCTCAAAAAGAACACATTTACTTTCTCAGATGATTTCTGAACATGGAATAACATCAAGCTGTAGTAATAATCCACTTTGCAAATTTCCCGTGTTCCCTTTATGTGTAAAATATGGGATAACAGACTAGTTTACCAGTAGTTTGTGCTAGTTAGATTGCTATCAAACTAGCTAAGTGTGAGTTTTGCAGTTGACAGCTTAACTAACATTAGCAAGCAATGGAAGACAGACACTGCAAATGATCAGCCTCTGCTGGCCAGCTAGTTAAAGTGAGGAGTGGAAGCCCCACATTTGTGACCCCTCAGCCACTCTTGCAACCATACAACAATGCAATACAATATAAACTGAAGTCCTGATTCAAATATATGATGCAGTGCTGAAGTTATACTTCCTCATGCTAATACTCCAGAAAGCTAAATTATCAGATCAGAGCAACAAAGAGGACAGTAGGACAGGTGCATTACTATGGCTGACGCCTCAACTATGCACTTGCTTTTTGAAGCCTCTGAAACACTTGGAGCATTCCTCCCTCTAGATGTCTTAATCCAGGTCTAACACTAGAGATACACATACCAGGATAAACCCAGCTTTACTAAATATGGTTGATTGTGGCATATTGCATGTCTGTTAATAGTAAACACTAGTGGCTAGTGTCTGGCCAGAACTACAGAGAGTTTTCTAGCCGGCAGTGGCCTTGCGGCTTTGTGTGCAGGCTTTCTGATTTATGATGCATCACATTCTGAACCCAAACGCCTCGCATTCATTGGCCCAGCAGGGGAATGACACAAATAAATAAAACAGCTTGTGTGTGTGTGTGTGTGTGTGTGTGTGCGCACCTGTGTGTTACTGTGTGCATGTAGGCTTAGACGGATATGTGCCCTTGGTTGTCCGTGTGTATGTATGTATGTGTGTGCGCATGAGAGTATGTGTGCGTGTGTTTGTGTGCGTGTTTGTGTGTGTGTTTGTGAGTATGTGTGTGTGTGTGTTTGTGTGCGTGTTTGTGTTTGTGTGTGTATGTATGTGTGCGTGTGTGTGTTTGTGTGTGTATGTATGTGTGCGTGTGTGTGTTTGTGTGTGTATGTATGTGTGCGTGTGTGTTTGTGTGCGCGTGTGTGTGTGCGCGTGTGTGTGGGTATGTGTGTGTGTGTGTGTGTGTTTGTGTGCGTGTTTGTATGTGTGTGTGTGTGTTTGTGTGTGTATGTATGTGTGCGTGTGTGTGTTTGTGTGTGTATGTGTGTGTGCGTGTGTGTGTTTGTGTGTGTATGTATGTGTGCGTGTGTGTGTTTGTGTGTGTATGTATGTGTGCGTGTGTGTGTTTGTGTGTGTATGTGTGCGTGTGTGTGTGTGTGTGAGTATGTGTGTGTGTGTGTGTGTGTGTGAGTATGTGTGCGTGTGTGTGTGTGTGTATGTATGTGTGCGTGTGTGTGTGTGTGTGTGTATGCGTGTATGTGTTTGTGTGTGTGTGTATGTATGTGTGCGTGTGTGTGTTTGTGTGTGTATGTATGTGTGCGTGCGTGTGTGACAGAGACTGTGCCAGTGCTTGTGGACACACATGTGCATGTTGTAAAGCGCACGCTATGCGTACTGTAAGGATCACTTGGTATTCGGCCTGGCCTTCCAGGCCTGAGCACTTGCTGATTCTGCTCATGCCGGCTCTAACATTTGCTTGTAGCTTCCTGCTGCGCCTGATATTTCTCGCTGTGCCCTTTGAATATTTCTTTTAATAAAAGTCTGAGCGCTGTAAATGTAAACAGATGGCTCTGCGCGTCTCCTCGCTGCTCCACGCTGCTCCTCACTGTCGCGTCGCGCCGAACACACTTCCCCAACACCGACTCTGGCATTTCCAACAGAGAGGCGCCGTGTTCCGCCCCGCCGTCCGCCTCGCCCGTCCGCCTCGGCCGAGGGGCCGTCTCACTGCGCGAGCGTGCGGCTAATTAGAAAAAACCCTCACGGCCACGTCTCTTTGGTTAGATTTCAATTACTGCCAACGTTCCCTTCCGCCCGCGTTCCAGCCTTATTATCCGACGGACTTAAATGCGATCTTCCGGGAAGTTAAAGACAGATCAATCTAGCTTTAAGACGCAAACGCGGATCTTTAAACTGTCGAGAGAGGGAGAGACAGAGGGACTTAAATGGGAAGACCCAATCTTTAAAGTGTTAGCGTCTCACAATGGCCTTTTAATTAACTGGAGCGGCTGCAGCATGCGCACCCGGCTCTTGACTCCCAACTTCTGTCAGACAACCTCGTCAAAGGCCACTTTCCCTCAAGTTCTAAATTACGGGTCTGATTCAAAAGCCATTTCATTTACATCATCCCACTGACTCCGTTTGATGCCGGAGACCCAGATTAATTGGCGACATCTATTAATGTGTCCTCCATGGATCCCTGTGAAACCCTGATCTGAATTCCATCAAACGCTTTTTAAAGGACGTAGAAGAGGCCTATTAAGTGTGTGAATGTGTGTGGGCACACATTAATGTGTGTGAGTGTGTGCGCGTTGTGTGTGTGTGTGGATGTGCGCATCACGTGTGTGTGTGTGTGTGTGTGAGGGTGTGAGTGTGGGTGTGCACGTCATGTGTGTGTGTGTGTGTGTGTGTGTGTGTGGGTGGGTGTGCACGTCATGTGTGTGTGTGTGTGTGTGTGTGTGAGGGTGTGAGTGTGGGTGTGCACGTCATGTGTGTGTGTGTGTGGGTGGGTGTGCACACCACGTGTGTGTGTGTGTGTGTGGTGTGTGTGTGCGCGGGCGTGTGTGCTTTTGTATGCCCCCTTATACATTCCACTTCCTTGGCTTCCAGTTTGAACCCTGTTTGGACACCTGGGTCCTCCACTGCTATACCTATGGCCCAGAGTGCACTGCACTGACATTCTACTCGGCCCCCTCAGAAGATAACCCAATTTCTCCCTGCTCAACAGCTGGAGTAATATGCAGAAGTCTTGTTTTCCACCTCCTCCAGCGCAGCAGCAATAGCATATTCAAATGAAGGGCAAAGGATGCACATATGGGCAGCACCGAGATGAGGCATGACAAGACTGCTGAAAACCCACTGAATTTTTAACCTTCTGCAGCGTCTTAAGGACCTTGTGCAATCCATTCTTCTCTCATGTTTATAGTATGCATGCATTTTTAAACAGGAAAATAAATTCCTCTCTTCAATTTTTATGTGAAGTAAATACAAGAGCTGCGGTGGCAGCAACGAGACTGCTTCCAATTGGCAGCCGGCTAGATGAGGCGCTGCTGATTGGTTAAAATGTAGCCTCACTTGATCGGCTTTTCTGTATCCTCCGGAGGAATAAAGCCTGGTCATAAAAGCACTGTTTTGGAGGATAAGCCAGCCCAAATTGAAAGGAGGAGCCCAGTTGATCCCCTCTCAAAGGCTTCATGTGATGAATCACAACTAGGGGCGGTAAATTCAGACCTGATACGCTGGCAGTCCGTGTCCACCCGAGAACACTGCTGCTGAAAACATCAAGCGATTGGAGGGTTTCGTCCAATATGAGATTTTTTTGCCGCAACCAAGTATTTAGGCTTCATTTTCTAAACAGCTGAACACACCAGTGCCGATGGAACCACAGTAAAATCTGCTTCAGAGGGGCTAAGCTGGAACTTTCCCCATGCCGTGTCCACGAAAACAGCCTTAAGAGATCATATTCTGCAAATTACAGATTACTTTAAAAAAAAAAATAAACAATCAATTTAAACTGCGGGATATTTTAATTCTTGCTTCAGGACAAGACCCCAGTGGGGAATCAAACCTGCAGAATAATGCTCGACTCGTTCAGACAAAAACACCCAGTGCATCCATGAGTCCAGCAAAACACTGCTTTTACCATGGGGGGAGGGGGGGTCTCAATTTCACCAGCTTGGCTCGGAACAGCTCGGCACAGCTCGGCACAGCACGGCTCAGCACGGCTCAGCACGGCTCCGAGGTGGCACTTCTGAGCCAGAAGTTGCTTGTTCGGGGTGCGATGGCGATTCGAGATTTTTATATTCAATCTTTTTTTTTTTGTATCTTTTCCTCGCAATTACGACAAAAAAAAAAAAAAAAAAAAAAAAAAAAAAACTGAGAAGCTCTGAAGAGCAAAGAGGATTCAGCAGGGTTCCTGCAATCAATACCACTGCTTCTGAAAGAGGATTATTCAAAACAGAGGGAAAACGCGGAGAGAATAATGTGTTTATGAAAAGCCTGCGGGCTGCCTGATAATTACCCAAACGACCCTGTGGCCCTCCGGACTCCGCTGAAGAGGGGACGGCGCGGCGGGGGACGGGCCCGTTACGGCGCCAGCAGTGATGTGACATTTACGCCGTGTGCATTCACTGCGCATAATCAGATCGCCTTGGAAACGGCTACAGATGGGAGCGCCGCGCTCTTCTTGACTCGCGTTTTAAGACGACAGGGAGGTGCGGAGCGCGGTCTCCCTCAGCAGCACGGCGCGCAGGGGCACACAAGCGGGCACAGAAGGGCAATGCCAGGGCCCTTCTTCATGAGCAAATGAAGACGAATCAAAAAAAGTCAAAGGGACACACAGCCTTCGTAGCTTCACTGCTCTCGGTCAGTCTGTCTGAAGGCATATCCCAGAAATGAGAAATCTCACCATTGATGTCAAGCAAGCTACAGAATGTGTGAAACAGTGAGACTTTGACAAATATGACGTGTGATTCACAGGTCAGCCCCTAGAGGGAGGTAGTCAGTTAGAGGCATCAGAGGTCAAAGGTCTTGGACAAGGGTGGTCAACCCTGGTCCAGGAGAGCCGCAGGGCTAGCTGGTTTTTCATTGTTACTCAGCACTTCAATGATCAGTTAAAAAAGTTGACGACCCGGACAGAAAGCCACCTCACCCATTAGTTCCAGGGCTAGGCCGCTAACTGAAATGTAGCTAAACATCTGAAAGTCCCTGCATTAAACCAGGAAGTATGCCAAACATGCATCACTGTACTGCCTAATTCAAACTGGCATATTTCTTCCGAAAAACAAACAATTAAAGATTAAAAAGGAAAACAGCTCATCACTCCAGTAGCAGATGGCACAAGATGAAATAATTTTTTTTAAAAACCACACAGAGACACACACAGGACAGGGTGTGTGCAGAAACACACACACACACAGTTCACAGACGTGTGTGCAGACACGCACACGCACACACACACCGAACACAGACACTGACCTTTGGCGTCGGCTGGCAGGGGCAGCGGAGGGGAAGCAGCAGGAGGTGCGGAGAGGAGAGAGGAGGAGAGAGATGAGCGTTAGCCATGCAGGTAGGGGGGCAGGCGCGGCCATATGGAGGCTCGGACGTTATGAAGAGCAGGAGGAAAACAGAGACACTTCATACTGCGCGGTAAGTGAGTTAGGCGCTCGTCTGTGTGCAGACACAAATCAAGTTAAAAAGCCATTAAAAGGCATAATTGACCATGCAGACACAGTGACTCAACAAGCAGGTCACTTCTCCCCCCCGATGCGCGTGTGCGTGTGTGTGCACCAGTGTGTGTGCACCAGTGTGCATGCGTGTGTGTGTGTGTGCACCAGTGTGCATGCGTGTGTGCACAAGTGTGCACGCATCTGCGTGTGTGCTTGTGCGCACGTGTGTGTGCGCACGTCTGCGTGTGTTTGTGTTGCAGGGGCAAATTAGAAAACACCTGGTTGTCAATGGCAGCTCTCTCTGCATGAGGTGAGGGAGAAGGTGAGGGGAAGGTGGTGGGCTGTGGGATTACACGTCACACAGAGAGACTGTCGGATCTGTCGGATAAGTGATAACCCCAGGACACGGTGGTTTTTTCTCCCAGCCAAAAAATACCTACAGGTATGAAATAAACTCTAACATCAAAGTCACTTTACACCCGCAAAGAGAAATTTAAAATTTTCATTATTACTAAATGTCCAATCCGTGGCATGCTTTGTATTGGCTACTACTACTCTATTATTTTTGAAATGGGAACATCAAAATGTGGTCCTTGGGTTAATAGCTTTTTGTATGTAAAGATGATCTTTATCCGACTGGAAACGTTTACAAAAGTAAGATTAAATGCGAGAACTGAATTCCCAACACAACCACGCCACAGGCAATTTTACAGAGGAGTCAGCCCTAAGTATCAGGATGAGTAGGAGCAGGAAAAGGAGGAAGAGAAGTGACCGATCCTGGGCTGACGGGACTGCATAGTTGATTAAACCTGGTCAAATTCACAGCCCTTAGTGAGGGTGCAGGTCCTGAGCGTGTGAGGGAAGACGCGCACGGTGCAGCTGCGACAGCGTGGCAGACCCTTCAGCAGGCCGCTAGCGCGCCTGCACCTGCGCCGCCGTTAAGCGCAAGCCTTCAGAGGCCAAATTAAAGGGGAGATCAGACGGCCCCGCGCCGCCATCATTAGCCGCTGTTTAATTCATGATTACAATGACAACCTGCAGCGCGCTTAAAGAGAGCGACGCGGGCGAGCCCCGATCCCCGCGGACGCCCCTGAAAGGCCCGGCCGCATCGGAACGAACAAAAACAACATAAAATAAAAATAAAAACTTCACAGGGCAGCGCGGCCTCTCATTTACCCGCCAACTGCCCACCTGCACAAGGAGGGTCGCTTCCGCGCGATTTCACACGCACATAGAACGAGATTTAAACTGTGCGCTGGGCTGGCAGAGAGGACTGTGGGCCAGCTCTGTCTCTCACCCATGCTGAATAGGACTTTTGCTACTTTGGTTCGTTAACTGAAATAGTTTGAATCTTCGTAAAATTTTAAACATGTAAACCCGTGGCCACTGTGAAATGAGAAGCCCAGCTGTGCTCTGTGTTATCTGTGTTGTGCTCATGCAATCTCTCGGCATCAGAGACAGACAGACAGGCCACGTTATTGTTTTGTCTGCAGGGTGTACCGTTAGGCAGCCTAAAAATAAAGTTCATGCGTGGGTCATGCTGTCCACACAGCCTGTAGGCTACAGATTCCAAATGGAGAAGCTGAAAGAAACGTAATAACAGCGCACCTCAGAAGTGCCATTTGGAAATATTACGGGTTGTATGCCGGAGGCGAAAAAATAATAACCAAGGAGAAAGTAGCCTGCAACATATCCAAAGGCTGACACTTTTTAGCCCAAGTAAGCTATGCCCTTGTAAGGAATTCATGATGGACTCGTTATTTATTTTCTCCTTTGTTTGAGCAGCGGTTCATCCACCGATACATTTGATTGCTGTGAACAATATCATTAACATTGGTATGACTTTTTATTTTGTATAATGAAACTTCAAGATGCTGTTGTCATACTGTAGCATCGCATAATCATATATTCCTAGTTACAGCATAGCACGTTTAAGCTATTTAGCTGAATGTTTAATGGGAAATTCCCATTGGTAATAATTATTATACATTAAGGGGGCATTTTATTGAAATATTGATGGTAGAAAATCCTAATTTTGCTTATTCAAACTCAATCTTTGGCACAAGCGACAGCCCCACTGCTGCAGGACACGCGGGAGCAGGTGTCCCAGCAGGACCCGGAGGCGCCGAATGAGGAGGCTGCAACAGCACAGGATGCACAGCTCTCCAGCTCCAGCTGCAGGGCACTCAGACTGAACACACACCTCTGCAGCTACTGAGCTCAGAGCGGAGCCAGCCTGAAACACTGAGTCCGTTAGGGAAGGCGTGAGGGATTCACTGCAGATCTGCACTTTAAACGCACACCCACACGCGTGCGCTAAGCACAAACGCACACGTCACACACGTGCGCTAAGCACAAACGCACACGTCACACACGTGCGCTAAGCACAAACGCACACGTCACACACGTGCGCTAAGCACAAACGCACACGTCACACACGTGCGCTAAGCACAAACGCACACGTCACACACGTGCGCTAAGCACAAACGCACACGTCACACGCGTGCGCTAAGCACAAACGCACACGTCACACACGTGCGCTAAGCACAAACGCACACGTCACACACGTGCGCTAAGCACAAACGCACACGTCACACACGTGCGCTAAGCACAAACGCACACGTCACACACGTGCGCTAAGCACAAACGCACACGTGCTTCACGCATAAATGCACACTTTACACCCTAATTCCGAAAAACATTTCGGAAAATCCCACCAGTCTTATTTCATATAAAACTATAGCCACTGTTTGCAGAAATTATTACCATCTCACATAGGCGCTTACATGCACAAGCACATACACACACACACACACACACACACACACACACACACACACACACACACACACACACACACACACACACACACACACACACACACACACACACACACACACACACACACACACAGGCATACATCAGCACAAGACAAAGGTAATGTGCTTTCAAACTGATTCAGTTCGCAGCTTACAACCGAGACCACCCTGCAACCTCTAAAGATAACACTTAATTTTAACAGATGTTTATCAAGAAAACAACAGCAGAGACAGCAGTGTTTTGAATGTGTGTGTCTGGAAGGCCAGGGATAAAACAGAAAGTTCTTCCTGTCAGAGCAGTTCATACAAAAACAAGCCAGTTTTTTTGCCCCATTTTTTATATATAAAAAGCCACATAACAGCAGATAAATAATACGCTAACTACCTTTTTTGAAGAAGCCTTGGTTTGTATTATCTGTGTTTTATGAGAAAATTGGTTTATAAGAGATATGAGATGTAATCTGGAGAGAATAAACTAATGTAGCCTTTCTGCTGCATGTTGCTGTGTGTGATAGTATCAGAATAATGTACGGGTAGGGAACAGCAGCCGTGCCTGGTGTTCCAATGATCCAGGAGAAGCACTTTCCCCCAGCCACTCACCACTGCCACATCCTGATCATCACACAGCACCACATGCATGGAGATACACACACAGACACACACACAATCACACAAAAAAAAAGAAAAACACAGAAACACACACACATGCACAGAAACACACACATTCATTCACACACAGACACTCGCATGCATAGACACACACACAGATAGAGACAAGCACACACTCAAGCACACGCACACACACACACATACACACACCGCATACGGCGTCACGCCCAGAGCAAAGAGCTGCTTGCACTTGGTGACAGAAATCGCACAGCAAACGCGAAACAGCGAATGCGACACAGCGAACACGGAACAGCGAATGCGGAACAGCGAATGCGACACAGCGAACGCGACACAGCGAATGTGACACAGAGAATGTGACACAGCGAACACGGAACAGCGAATGCGACACAGCGAATGTGACACAGCCCTCTGCTGCCGGGACGTGGCCCGTTAGAACGGCTCCAGCTCCTTCTCCGGTTTACTCCGTGGGGCTCGACCCCCCCGGAGCGTGGTCGCCGTGGTGACTGAAGAGCAGTCAGGTAGCGGTGCTGCGCGGGAGCGTGGCTAACCATCTGGCTCAGATACGGTGTGCGCGTGCGCTCAGCGCTAACGATAATAAACGAGCAGCAGCGCGGGCGCGCACAGCTGGGCTCACCTGGGCTGGGCTGGGCTGCTCCAGACTGCTGTCACAGCAGGTGGGTGTGGGGGGGGGGGGGGGGGGGGGGGGGCATAAATGGGAAAATCATACCCCTTTGAGTCTGCAATGGGAGGCTACACCCGCTCTTTTAGGAACAGGCCCGCTCACCCGGCCAATCAGGGCCTCTCATTCCTCTGTGAAATAGCGCTCTCTAGAGGAGGAGGGTCCCAGCCCACTCTCACCCCTGTAAGGACCAGGGTCAGGTCATCCTGTCATAGGCCAGCTGGGGCCTGCAGCACAACTGGCTCCAGCATCGGCCAGAGAGGGCAGGGCTTTCAGTCGGCCGCAACGCCAGCGTCATCACAGCCCAGCCCCCTCACCGTACCCACTGCACGCTCCCTCTCTCTCACTCTCTCTCACTCACTCACTCACTGTCACTCACACACTCACTCTCTCATTCACTGTCACTCTCTTACTCACTCACTCACTGTCACTCACACACCTTCACTCACTCACTCACTCTCTCATTCACTGTCACTCTCTCACTCACTCACTCACTGTCACTCACACACCTTCTCTCTCACTCACTCTCTCATTCACTGTCACTCTCTCACTCACTCACTCTCTCACTCACTGTCACTCACACACCTTCTCTCACTCACTCACTCTCTTACTCACTCACTCACTCACTCACTGTCTCACTCGCACTTCGCCGGTCTTCCCACCCCAGCTGCAGACGGGCCTGGCGCGTAACGTCGGCTTGGCGGAATGTCATAATTAACAGTTTGAATAAGGCCGCATTTAATTTTAATGAGGTGGGTAATTGAAAGTCAACAGCCTTTTCCCAGGGCTAAATACAATCCTATCAGAAGGACACACATTGATTTACTGTACAGGGCCGCAACTGTCCCCGATTTATAGGACACGTCTGTGGCCTTCAGCTCCTCTGACGTAGCCGCGGAGTCCTGCATCGTACTTCATGTCGCTCAGGCAGAGCCACAGGTTCAGTGCTCTTTGCAACGGGCACACATTTCAGTGCTCCAGTAACAGCGGAAATCAATCAGCCCACAGTTCTGTGCAACAGCAAAAATATTTCAGTCTGTTTTTTTGTTTAACGGTAGAAATCATTCACTCCAGTCTTCTGCATAACAGTATAAATTTTCAGTACATTTTTCTTTGAAAAAGTAGAAATCATTCAGTTCAGTGTTTGGCGCAACACATTTTTTCAGTCCAGTGTTCTGAATAGCAGTAGAAATTATTCAGTCCAGTGTTCTGAATAGCAGTAGAAATTATTCAGTCCAGTGTTCTGGGTAGCAGTAGAAATTATTCAGTCCAGTGTTCTGAATAGCAGTAGAAATTATTCAGTCCAGTGTTCTGAATAGCAGTAGAAATGATTCAGTCCAGTGTTCTGTGTAGCAGTAGAAATTATTCAGTCCAGTGTTCTGTGTAGCAGTAGAAATTATTCAGTCCAGTGTTCTGTGTAACAGTAGAAATGATTCAGTCCAGTGTTCTGTGTAACAGTAGAAATTATTCAGTCCAGTGTTCTGAATAGCAGTAGAAATTATTCAGTCCAGTGTTCTGTGTAACAGTAGAAATGATTCAGTCCAGTGTTCTGTGTAGCAGTAAAAATTATTCAGTCCAGTGTTCTGTGTAACAGTAGAAATTATTCAGTCCAGTGTTCTGTGTAGCAGTAGAAATTATTCAGTCCAGTGTTGTGTAACAGTAGAAATTATTCAGTCCAGTGTTCTGTGTAGCAGTAGAAATTATTCAGTCCAGTGTTCTGGGTAGCAGTAGACATTTTTCAGTCCAGTGTTCTGGGTAGCAGTAGACATTTTTCAGTCCAGTGTTCTGGGTAGCAGTAGACATTTTTCAGTCCAGTGTTCTGTGTAGCAGTAGAAATTATTCAGTCCAGTGTTCTGTGTAGCAGTAGAAATTATTCAGTCCAGTGTTCTGTGTAGCAGTAGAAATTATTCAGTCCAGTGTTCTGTGTAGCAGTAGAAATTATTCAGTCCAGTGTTCTGTGTAGCAGTAGAAATTATTCAGTCCAGTGTTCTGTGTAGCAGTAGAAATTATTCAGTCCAGTGTTCTGTGTAACAGTAGAAATTATTCAGTCCAGTGTTCTGGGTAGCAGTAGAAATGATTCAGTCCAGTGTTCTGGGTAGCAGTAGAAATGATTCAGTCCAGTGTTCTGGGTAGCAGTAGAAATGATTCAGTCCAGTGTTCTGGGTAGCAGTAGAAATGATTCAGTCCAGTGTTCTGGGTAGCAGTAGACATTTTTCAGTCCACAGTTCTGAATGGGTACAGCAGATCTCTGAATACTGCGCTGGAGCACGTCTGCACTGAATCTCTCATTATGGGTTGCATCCTAATCGGGAAAAGGAGTTGAGGTAATGCACCTCATCTCCGAGCCTAACGTATGCATGCAAATCACACAGTCTGGAGATGCCGCAAGGCAAAGACAATAACGCTTCCGTGGCCTGCTTTGTCACTGAAGATGAACCGCCCTTGATGAAATACGACCTGCGTGGAGACTGAGCGCTCAGCGAGCGTGTGCACGGCAGTGTGAAAGGACAAACAGAGGACGCCACAATCCCGCCAGCTTCCCCGACAAGAGCGCGTGCCATCGCACGCCAAACGCACGCGCACACACACAGGCCCCGGGAGGGGAAAGTGTTTGGCGTCGCTTTGTAAACACTTCCTCCTTGGTGACAGAAGTCAATCATCCCCGTTCAGGTGGACAGAATTCGCACACCTCTGCTCCTATCTGCTCTAGTCCTCTCCTGTAGTACTGTGTGGCCAGTAGGGTGTAAATAGTCACAGGATCTCCTGTAGTACTGTGTGGCCTGTGGGGTGTAAATAGTCACTGGCTCTCCTGTAGGCCTGTGTGGCACGTAGGGTGTAAAATAGGCACTGTCACTCCTGAAATGCTGTGGCCTGTAGGGTGTTAATAATCACTGGCCCTCCTGTAGTCCTGTGTGGCACGTAAGGTGTTAAATAGGCACTGTCACTCCTGTAATACTGTGGCCTGTAGGGTGTTAATAATCACTGGCCCTCCTGTAGTCCTGTGTGGCATGTAAGGTGTTAAATAGGCACTGTCACTCCTGTAATACTGTGGCCTGTAGGGTGTTAATAATCACTGGCTCTCCTGTAGTACTGTGTGGCCTGTAGGGTGTTAATAATCACTGGCTCTCCTGTGGCACGTTGTGAACTGTAGGTTGGAAAACGGTCACTGTCCAGCTGACGAGTCAAGACTGGGCAGACCAGGACAAATGCTATTATAATAATATAATATAATACTTTAACCATTTATACACCAGTAAATTGTGCAGCTTATTCACAGTTTCATAAGAATTTAATATTCACTCATAATATTTTTTTTTTTACTTCAGGTGACTCCACATTTCAGCAAGTTACACTTCTTGTCAAAGATTCTCAGGGGTGTTTTCCAGCCAGAGATAAATGATTTCTAATACATATTTGACTCGGGACTCACTGGGAAATAAAAATGTTAAAGAGAGGGGAAATGGCAGGTAAGAGGATACGTGGATCAGCAGAGGAGGAAGAACAGCAGCGGAGCAGCGATAGGCTCAGTGGAAAACGCTAATCACAGCTCTCACCCTCAGACTATCCCGCGAGAGAACAGCCGGCTCGGTTCATTAAAATGAGCATCCCTTTCGCGGCTACGGCGCACTCTCTTTGTAAGGGGAAATTGATTTTGCTCTGATTTTTAAAAAGTCTATTCACACCACTGTGATTTCCCCACACAGGAGCATACCTGCTCTGAGGAGACACGAGGGGCAATTGTACCACCGCCTAGCTGCAGACGTTTGAAATGCACCCCCCACCCACCCACGTTGAGGTAAAATTGAACTTGTATCCATTTACATTTGAATATTTCAGAGATTTAATTACACTCATGTGGGTGGTTTCCCAAACCAAGATGAAGCCGAGTTAATCTTCTTTAAAAAGGCCTTTGATTCAAGCAGTATCAGCGGTTTGACTCATTTCACATGCCCCGTCAGTATACCGTACTGTACCGCAAATATTCCAGGAACACACAGCGGATCAAGCTGTGTGTCAAAAAAACTGGCCAGGCTCAAACTGCTGTCCCTCAACTCCTGCACTTCCCTCAACCACAGAACAAAAACTATGACAATCAGTAACTGTGGCAACAGATGCCACTTCATTCTACACAGCCCATCAACAGACAGTAGCATCCTGCTTCTGAGGGCATATTACAGTTCTCGTAGACGTTGCAGGATTGCATTAAGTGAATAATGTGCAGTGTTCACATGCTTTACAAATGCTGCAGATAAGTAGATTTGCATTGGTCCTTTCCTAGCTGGGATTCAAACCTGCAACATCCCAAATTACGGGCTTTGTTGGACAGCACTGACGGGAACGAACGTGCAAAAAACCCTTCACATAAACGCTGTAGCCTTTCTCCCACTCCTTTTCAGTCCATTATGGGGAGTTAGAGCCAGCGGGGTCAATGAGGGGTCGATGAGGGGTGTCGCTCGGACACGCGCTCCTGCAGAAGTGGGGTCACAGAACAGGGTCTGCGGCTCAACCGGGGCGCTTCAGCTAGCGCAGCGCGACAGGGCTAACGAGTGGGGTCAATCCCTCTCACGCAGTGAGGGTGTGAAGTGGACTGCTGACCTGAACCAGTAGTCTCTGCCCACCATTCAACTCAAAGCATCCGCCCCCACCACTAGACTGGCTCAACCCCTAAGTGTAGAACCATACAAATGCAACATCATCGTGATAAAACCAGCATGTTGCTATTGTCATCATTTACTGTGCGTGCATTATATTTTAGGGAACGTGTACAAGTTGCATTTCCAAACTTTTCATTTGTACAAGTGCTTATTCAGTCATGTGATACGTGTGAGGTACTGGGGTCTCAGGCACACTGGTTTTGCAACCCCCTTGTGATAAACCTGCACCCTTTTCAACAGTTCCTACTCCAGTTACTCATTTATAATATTTACAGACCCATATTATATATATATATATATATATATATATATATATATATAATTGGTTTTCTACTGACACGGTTATATGTGGTAATGATTGCACGGTGCTGATTACAGGCATGTGACAAAGAAGCAGGAAAATATACAGAGCGCAGAGCACGGCGCGGTAGATCTCTATCTGATCTTTTACCAGAAGTCACATTGAGAAGAACAACTCTTTTAGAAGGGAGGCCTTGGTAACACAGAGCCAGGGCAATACGGCTGCAGACACAGGTATAAAACAGGCGAACACACAGTACATATACGAATCTCACTACAGTATTCACACATCACTATGAATACGGTCAAACTGAACATGCGGGAAAGAGCAGACGTCCAGAGGCGAAGCAGATGGAAGTTCCTCTCTTCCTGTCAGAATGGGATGCATTCTGGGAGTCTGTACTCTATGTGTGTAGGTCATGAGCACAGGTTTGTACGGTGTGCTAGTGTGGACAAAAGGCTCTACAATCATTAGAGATCCCTTTGTCCACATTCCCAAATGTCTCGACTGGCATCTAAGCTTTGGAGTCAAACTCCGCCTGTAGAAAAAAGACGGAGAAGGGAAGTGCAGAGTGCAGCTGCTGATCTTATCCCATGCCAAAACATTTCCTCCAACCCAGCTGAGGGCTTTCAAATCGCCTATCTTTCCCTATTGCTGGTTTCCCCCTCCTTTCCTCGTGGTTTGCTCGACCGCGATGGGAGTGTATGCAGTTCCGTCAGCCTTTGCGTAGCTGGAAGGGACAGTGTGAATCTCAACACTGCACACCTCCCACATGCAAAAACCCTTCAACAAACATTTACTCACCAGGAAGTGGCTGTGGGACTTCAACTCCCCCACTTTCTACCTCTCCCCCCCACGAACACTTGCTTTTTACAGCATTTTCCTTCCCCCAAGTCAAAACAACAGTTTATAAAGCACACATGCCCACCGACACACACACACACACACACACACACACACAGACACACACACGCGCGCGCGCGCGCACACACACACACACACACACACACAGACACACACACGCGCGCGCACACACACACAGACACACACACGCACACACAGCCAGGCGCATGCCAAAGGGCACGTCCACTTCAGCTCCTCTCTGTCCAGAGAGCAGCGCTGCTTGACGTCTCTTAACTCCAGCCACTGCCGAGAGTAGCACTGCACTTCCTTTCTGAGTCCGCTGTGCTGAACCTCTGTACCATGCACTGTGTACAGCCAGTATAAAGCCCATGACTGACTGAATGAATGAAAACTGACAGACCCTGCAGCGCACATATAGTTTCCCATATGTTTGAGCGTAAACATTCATTATCCGTGTTATTTTATACAGCCTTTTCCCTCATTTTCATCAAGAGTGGCAATAATTCTGGACCAGACTACACAATAAGATGGCTAGTTTGTGCTTCAGACAGACAGAGGTAGGCCGAGGCGTTTCTCACAGTACACAAGAAACGGCCAGTTCTTCACAGCTGGCAGATTCAGCCTCCACAAACCCTGCAGGCTCTGGGGAACACGGTCACTCGGCCCTGCTGTCAACACCGGGGGCCAGGCAAAAGGACAGCATTAGCAAACAAGCACACCCACCGCATAGGACAGCGTGGCTTTCGTTTTGTTGTTTTTTTCCATTCACAGCAGTTAGGGGACCACGATACAGCTCTTCCTCCAGCACCATCAAATAAGCCCCCTCATACCCACAACACACTGCTTTAAGCCTTTCAGTTTTTAAGCCTTTCAGCATAAAAACAAAACAGCCTTTCAGCAGATTACGAAGAGCCACACAGTGAACTGTGACGGACGAAAGGTTATGATGTGAGTTTATCAATGGAAGCGAGACACCAAATAGGGGTTGGGGGGGGGGGGGGGGTCTTATTGACTGCTGATTCTTGGTTGCTTCATACTGAGGATGTTGCATGGCATGCTTGACACAAGTTTTAGCTGTTTTCAAAACCAACAACAGCTTCAATAAGTTTCAGTGTTACTACAAGGTGAAGAGTCATGGGTTACACCCGTAAGGCTGGGGAAGTTAGGACACACAGGAGAATAACTACGTTTGTCCTTCTGAGGACAGTCTAACAGCGTCTAGACTGCAGCCAGCCTGGGCTTGGACACCCAGCGCGCTTCTGCCTCTGCTACACGGCCTGGGCAGCTGTTCTACGCATTAACATCACAAATACTTACATCAGCAGCCAGCAAAAGACTCGCAAACCAGTCAAGCCCCGAAAAGCGGCACAGAGCTCCCAGAAAGACCAGGGCTGTCATTTGTTGGGAATTCAGCCCAGAGCAGTGCCTTCACGCTCCGAGCAATATTTCAGAGGTGGACTTTGTGAGGTAAACATCAATAACAGAGGAAGCGCGGGTGTGACTGCAGGCCACCCTAATGAAGGTGAGCTGGGGCCTGCTGCACCTCACCTCCAACCTCAGCCTAATGAGCGCGCTCTCTCAGACCTTAGAGCTCCTCAGGGAACAGGCTCCGCTACAGGAGAAAAACCATCCATTAGCGGCCATCTTCCCCTTCATACCTTCAGCAGGAATCTCACACTATCCCCGGGCATGGACGCTTTGGTCACCTGCTGTACGCCCGCTCAGTGCTACAACATGATTAAACATGTCAGCAGCTCTGTGAAAGAAGACAGGGACAACCTGCACAACTGTGCATGCTCATGACAGAGAATTTACATTAGCACACACGCACACACTCCTGATAAGAACCTAGGTTCCCAGCTTCATCTCCTCATCTCCCCACCCCCCACACACACACACACACACACACACACACACACACACACACACGACACTCTCCGCACTGTACGAACGTCAGGACAGTACTCAAGATTACACTCCACCCACGGTGCCGATAAGGGCACTTTACAGCGAGAGCGCGGATCGATCCTATCAAACATCAGGAGGAGCTGAGAGCGTGTCATTTTAAAATCAATAACAACACCTGTTCCTTCCTCCATATTTCTGGCTGATTTATTTATTTATTCAGAATGTCCCTTTTTCTATCGAACGCGAGCCGCGTGGCTGGGATTACAGCGTCTCGCTGCTCGCTAGCGGCCCCCGCTGGTCGATCGGGCGCCTGCGGGCCCACCTGTTGAGCTCACGTTAGCGTGAGCCCGCCGTGCGAGACGTTGAGCGGTAAAGAAACAGCCTCTGACATCATGCGCTTAGGAGAAGAGCCTCTGCTCCTCTGTGCTCTCCCAAACGGCTAGTGCAGGTTAAGAGGTTAAAAGTGTGGTGTGGTGGGGCAGGGCGGGGCGGGGCCAGGGCGATGCTGTCGGAAGCGGGTAAATGGGGTGTGGGGTTTGATGTAATTACACATCACTTCACCAATAGCACATACAGCGCCAGAGCAGGGCTGAGCAGCAGCAGAGACCGGCTACTTTCATCTGACACAGGCCTGAAGGTCTCTCTCTCTCTCTCTCTCTCTCTCCGGGGTAGGGCGGGAGTTCCGAGGGTCAACGCGGGCCTGCGGCTATTTCTCCAAATTCCGGAGCATCTTCCTCCAACTCGCCTCCCCGCGAGAAAACTGACAGACAAGGACAGACGCTACTTAAATTATTCAAATGAGAAAGCATTTTATTGCCTGTTTCGATGGAAGTGGGGGCGGGACGTGCTCGGGTTTTAACAAGAACTAATGCACTTTAAGAGGGCCCCTTAAATATTGATACAGCAGAAATGACACGCGGCGGCACAAACGGGGATGCGTGCCGAGCTCAGCGGGATGGACGGAAACGCTGATAAAGGGTGCCGTTACAACGCCGCGCTGTTCGGCGTACAGGGGGCGGGGACTGCGCCCATTAGCACCCCAGGTATCCAATCAAAATACATTAGTGCAAAAAGCCTGAGCGCTCAGATGAAGCACACAGCACACGGCTAAAGAGCCTGCGTCCCTGACAGCAAGGAAACTGCAGGATTACTTTCATACGCATCAATTTCATTTCAGACCTGCAACGAGGCAAGAAGCTTACACCTGACAGCTGACGGGCCTGGGCGAAATGGGCCAGCGCTCTTTCTAACTAGCTTTATCGATTGCTTCATTTCAAAGTGGAGTTCCGCTTGTTTTGTTTGCCTACATTTGCCTGCGTGCAGATTGACTGAATGAAAATGAAACGTGGGTTTCTGGCCCGGGCTGCCTCGTGTGGGCACAGCCGCAGAACGGCCATCTCGGGGTAAACCCGTCCAAGTTCGCGGCGCGTCCTCTTTCCGCGGGACCCCGAAGAAAGGAACGAGAAGTGGAGGATGGCTAACGGAGGCGGGGTTTGTTTAGGATCCTGTGGCGGGATAGCGGGTGTGTCCGCAGGGTGCAGCGGTATCCTGCTCTCAGACTGGGGGAATCGCGCCGGCTTTGTTAGCATGCAGCCGCTGGCTCTTCAAATGCAGGCACGGGGCTGTTTTACCCCCCCCAAAAAATCATTAGTGGGACTGCTTGTGCTAACAAAAAACAGCACAGCGGAGGGAGGGGTGGAGAGGGGAGGGAGAGAAAGTGGAGGGTGGAGGTTTAAATGGCACGTGGGAGTAGAATAAAGCAGCAAGCGGATGATGGGCTGTAATTATGTGAGCAAATGGAGTGAGTGAGTGAGTGAGTGAGTGAGAGAGAGAGAGAGACAGACAGACAGAGGGGGAGAGAGAGAGAGAGAGAGAGAGAGAGAGAGAGAGAGAGAGAGAGAGAGAAAGGGAGAAAGGGCAAGGGTGAGGGAGAGAGAGGGAGAGTTTAGTTTGTAGTACTGCAAGGGTCCCACCGCGGCAGCAGAAGGCACATTTTAATGAGTGTCTCCAGTTCACCGATGAGCCCTGTGGAATTCTTATGAGCAGTCTGTGTCAGGCGGACTCACAGCGGGTGCATTCTGGGAAATTCACGACAGCCTGGTTAACGTCCGAGGGGAGGGGGAGGAGCAGAACCAAGCTAGAGAGAAGTTCTGCTCCAGACCAGAATTTTCACCCCCATTCAGCTTTTTCAGACCTGCTCTTGTCCATAATCAGCCTCAGACCTGCTCCGGTCCATAGTCAGCCTCAGACCTGCTCCAGTCCATAATCAGCCTCAGACCTGCTCCGGTCCACAATCAGCCTCAGACCTGCTCTTGTCCATAATCAGCCTCAGACCTGCTCCGTTCCATAATCAGCCTCAGACCTGCTCCGGTCCATAATCAGCCTCAGACCTGCTCCTGTCCATAATCAGCCTCAGACCTGCTCCGTTCCATAATCAGCCTCAGACCTGCTCCGTTCCATAATCAGCCTCAGACCTGCTCCGGTCCATAATCAGCCTCAGACCTGCTCCGGTCCATAATCAGCCTCAGACCTGCTCCTGTCCATAATCAGCCTCAGACCTGCTCCGTTCCATAATCAGCCTCAGACCTGCTCCGGTCCATAATCAGCCTCAGACCTGCTCCGTCCATAATCAGCCTCAGACCTGCTCCGGTCCATAATCAGCCTCAGACCTGCTCCTGTCCATAATCAGCCTCAGACCTGCTCCGGTCCATACTCAGCCTCAGACCTGCTCCAGTCCACAGTCAGCCTCAGACCTGCTCCTGTCCATAATCAGCCTCAGACCTGCTCCTGTCCATAATCAGCCTCAGACCTGCTCCGGTCCATAGTCAGCCTCAGACCTGCTCCGGTCCATAATCCGCCTTTTCTTTCAGCACAGCATCGCGGCCCAACAATAAATGGCACAAAAGAATGTGCTCTGATTTTTAAAGGGCAGCAAGTCCTTATTTGTCAAAGGCACTGTGTGTATGTGGTGTGAATGGCGCCAGAACAGGGCTACTGTACAGCACAATATGGGATTCTTTTCAAAAAAATCCACAAGGCACAAGGACAGGGCTTTAAAATTATTATTTTTAAACATATTCGTTCATTTTTAGCTTTCCTTTTTCTAACACGAGATGATGGATCTGCATATTTCAAAACGGTCTCGCTAAACAAACAATGACTTTCAGCTCGGCGACGGGACAGAGCTTTGGGCCTTCAAAAGTTACCGAGGCATCGCTGCGCGCAGTTCTACCTTTACTTATTTCTATTTATTTCCCTTCTTCCTGCGGCTGTGAAATGTGCGCATTAAAAAGCAGCGTGAACACACCCCCAGAATGCTCCCCAGCGGAGTTAAACACCTCTAATCTAAAGGGCTGTGTGGAGGTGATAAGACTGCAGAGGCGCAGTGCTGTCTGCCAGCTCCATCGCCTTCCTTCAATCACCGCTCCGCTGTTTTTCTGCATGAAAATGACGTCCACTTTCGCGCGCGGTGCTGTTTATCCCCGCTCCTCCTCGCCGAAAGGAGTAAACAAGGCGCAATTATCAGAACCGAGCCGCTCCCCTTGTCTCGGACCCGATCTGGCACCCCGGCTCGCCCCCGCTTTCCGCCCGCTGGGCGTAGCGGTGGGCTCGGATTCGCCGCGATCTCGCCGGCTGGTCCCAGGTGGCGAGGCGGCCAGCTGGGGGGGGGGGGGGAGGAGGTAAACAGAATTGGCCATCCAGATGCCGACGGGCCCCGCGGGCTGTAACCGGCATGCCGTATGGAGCTCAGTGAGAGGGTCTCATCTGTCCTCTCAGTCACAGCTGCATAAACCTGGCGCTCGCCAGCCACCTCCTCACCCACTGCAGCACGTATGCATTAGAGTACACATCTACACTACAGCACGTACGCATTAGTGTACACATCTACACTACAGCATGTACGCATTAGTGTACACATCTACACTACAGCATGTATGCATTAGAGTACACATCTACACTACAGCATGTATGCATTAGAGTACACATCTACACTACAGCACGTATGCATTAGAGTACACATCTACACTACAGCATGTATGCATTAGAGTACACATCTACACTACAGCATGTATGCATTAGAGTACACATCTACACTACAGCACGTACGCATTAGAGTACACATCTACACTACAGCATGTACGCATTAGTGTACACATCTACACTACAGCATGTATGCATTAGAGTACACATCTACACTACAGCATGTATGCATTAGAGTACACATCTACACTACAGCATGTATGCATTAGAGTACACATCTACACTACAGCATGTACGCATTAGTGTACACATCTACACTACAGCATGTATGCATTAGAGTACACATCTACACTACAGCATGTATGCATTAGAGTACACATCTACACTACAGCATGTATGCATTAGAGTACACATCTACACTACAGCACGTATGCATTAGAGTACACATCTACACTACAGCATGTACGCATTAGTGTACACATCTACACTACAGCATGTATGCATTAGAGTACACATCTACACTACAGCATGTACGCATTAGTGTACACATCTACACTACAGCATGTATGCATTAGAGTACACATCTACACTACAGCATGTATGCATTAGAGTACACATCTACACTACAGCATGTATGCATTAGAGTACACATCTACACTACAGCATGTATGCATTAGAGTACACATCTACACTACAGCATGTACACATTAGAGTACACATCTACACTACAGCATGTATGCATTAGACTACACATCTACACTACAGCATGTACGCATTAGAGTACACATCTACACTACAGCATGTATGCATTAGAGTACACATCTACACTACAGCATGTATGCATTAGAGTACACATCTACACTACAGCATGTATGCATTAGAGTACACATCTACACTACAGCATGTATGCATTAGAGTACACATCTACACTACAGCATGTATGCATTAGAGTACACATCTACACTACAGCATGTATGCATTAGAGTACACATCTACACTACAGCATGTATGCATTAGAGTACACATCTACACTACAGCATGTATGCATTAGAGTACACATCTACACTACAGCATGTATGCATTAGAGTACACATCTACACTGCAGCATGTATGCATTAGAGTACACATCTACACTACAGCACGTACGCATTAGAGTACACATCTACACTACAGCACGTACGCATTAGAGTACACATCTACACTACAGCACGTACGCATTAGAGTACACATCTACACTGCAGCACGTACGCATTAGAGTACACATCTACACTACAGCATGTATGCATTAGAGTACACATCTACACTACAGCACGTACGCATTAGAGTACACATCTACACTACAGCATGTATGCATTAGAGTACACATCTACACTACAGCATGTATGCTTTAGAGTACACATCTACACCACAGCATGTACGCATTAGTATAGAGAACTGCACTAGACTAGAGAGCTACTATAGAGACCTAAACTACAGTCCAGCACTACTATAGAGATCTACACTACACTCCAGAACTAACACATTACTATAGAAATCTACACACACATACACGCTGTTTGCAGTGTCCACAGTGCCGATTCATCCAGTTCTGTGACATTTCCACAAAGCAAAATTTAGCATTTTATTTATTTATTTTTTAAATGAAAATGCCACAGCGCTGAAAGTGAAGCTTAAGCCGGGCCTGGGAGGGGAAAAGAAGCAGAGTGACTGCGAGCTTCATTAAGCTTCAGGCCACGGGCTGCAGAGAGAAGCACTTCCTACTGTATCCTGCAGAACAGGCTCCGAGGGCAGAGACACATCCATAATTTAACACTGGAGCACTGGATAAGTCCTCACATTCAACAGTCAAATAATCAAATCCCTGATTTTATGTTCCTCATTCCACTCAAGCCCGTACTGGAGCTCCACTTCCTTCAGTCTAAATAATGACAGTCATCTACATGCGCTCGCACTTTCAGACAGGAAAATTAATGCATACCAATACAATTTGACTTTATTTTTATGCAGGATACTCAGGCCCCAACTTCATGAATACTGATGACAGAAGGAAACAAAGTTTTCTTTTTCCCCCTTTTTAAACCACAGAACATTCTTCAAGTAAAACTTCAAGTAATCGTTCAGTACACAAAGAAGATGATTTATTATGTGTTCCTCCTCCCGTCTACACTCGTGTAACACGATGGCGAGAACAGTGGATCACTCCAAATTTCTTATAAAAACTGCCACACTCTGTTACTTAGGAGGAACAAGCAAAACATTCCAGAGGAAAAAATATTACTCATCTACATAACTGATAAATGTCTATTTAAAAAGAAATCAATAAATACATAAATCAGACCAGAGGGATGACCCCTTCCTGAGGGGCTGGACACAGCCTGGGGGGGTCTATCCTCCATGTCAGCATTACTCATTACTGACAGGAGAATCTGGGCTTTGTTTATGCGCAAGAGCCACCTCTCACACCACTGCCACTCACCTCTGATTGGCGGTTTGTCTAAGGCATGCAGCAGAGACAGATTAGGAGTGGGGGGGGGGGCACTTCTGGAAGATTATGAGACAGGGCAGAACCTGACAAAAGGGCCAGACTGCGGGAGGAATCCCATTAAAATGCTGTGGGTTAAGCGTGGTGCCAGGATGCCAGGCTTTTATCCAGGCCCCCAGCGCGCTGTCACGTTTATAAATAAATAACAGCAGTGAAGGCCCACATTTCGGCACAGAACGGCCGGCGTACCAACCCGTCCCAACGTCCACTCTCACTGCAGGCCTCATGAACTGCTCACTTCGTACCTTTTCACATCCGTGCCAGCAGCAAAGAAAAAAACAAAAAACAACCCAAACCATGTCCAGTTGACTCTGTAAGGGCATAAAGTCACATTGTGGCCAGTGGGCTGAAAGGGTGAGAAGTCACATCCTGGCCAGTGGACTATAAGGGTGTGAAGTCACATCCGTGCCAGTGGACTGAAAGGGTGAGAAGTCACATCCTGGCCAGTGGACTATAAGGGTGTGAAGTCACATCCGTGCCAGTGGACTGAAAGGGTGAGAAGTCACATCCTGGCCAGTGGACTGTAAGGGTGAGAAGTCACATCCTGGCCAGTGGACTGTAAGGGTGTGAAGTCACATCCTGGCCAGTGGACTGTAAGGGTGTGAAGTCACATCCTGGCCAGTGGACTGTAAGGGTGTGATGTCACATCCTGGCAGGCGTGGCATGTGGCACACGCCGTAGGGCAGCTGACTCTCGCACAGAGCACGAGTCTCCCCACGCAGCTGGGGCTTCAATCCCTCGCCATGGCAACTTATAAGCTGTGATCCCTTCTGTGTTACCCTCTCTGCTTTCTACCACCTGAACAAAGCAAGAAATACAAAAGGAAGGCAGACAGCCTGCTTTTCTTTAAGAAAATAAAAGGAAATCCCAGCTAGATGACTTAAGGATATGTACTCTTGCAGTCAACACGTTAGGATTTAAGTGTATGCGAGTGGCACAGTGCAGGAGTGTGTTTCTCCACCAGCTGACTCGGTGTGTCACAGAACAGAAACACACTCCGCTAAATTATTACCACACTGCATTTGCAGAACCCAAGAATGGAAATGTAACCTTTAACAGACGTCGTAACAGGCCAAACAAATCCCCCGAAAAAGAGCCAATTAGCAGCCTTTTCCCGGCGCTAAAAGTGCTCTGCTCTTAAGTGGTGATCTTTGTGACACGTGGGGCGAATGTGCTCGGGGGCTCATTTGCATTTGGCGGCGCCTGCCCCCCTAACGCACCTTTTTAAAGACGTGATCCATTGTTTGCATGTCGGTGACAGCTGGCAGGAGCGCTGACGCATCTGGCTTTCCAATCCTACCCCATCAGCGCTCGAGATGCATCGCTACGGTGTGAAACGAGGTGTGAGAAATAAATTAAATTTCACACTGGGTTAAATGCTACCGCGAATTGCGGCCCTAGAGATGCAGCCGATACGTGGCCCCGGGCCAAACCACCGCCCCCGGGTGGGGGACGGGGTAGCGGGGCCCTATGGGGGCAAGGGGCAGAGAGAAAGGTGGGGGGCGTTTGTGAGGAGGTTCAGGCAGGTGGCGGTGGCGGGGACGAGGACGGCGACAGAGCGAACGCGACGCCCTCTAACGCGCGCAGCTGTCAGGCAGCCATCTCTGAGGAACGCAAATTAAAATATTTATCACCGGGCCAATTACACCGCTCCGGTTACAACTGATAGCACTGATGGCTGTATTAGGCTCAGCTCAGACACCGGTACTGTGGGGCACGGGGAGCTCAGAATGCTCCAGAACGGAGGGGTATTACCACAGAAACTCCATCACTGATTTTCTCTCTCTCCTGATTAGGCAGTTTTGATTGAATGGAATGGATGAACAGAGTCCATCACCAATAAGCGACGTACACATGCCGGACACAGCCTTTCACCCTGTGAGAAACCCAACCAACGAGGCCTTTCGGGCCAAGCGTGCGCACGCGCTGGAATGCAGAGTCTGTCCCCATGTCATGTGAGGGGTAGATATGGCTCCGAACCGCAGAAAAAGTAACGGTCATCTAAAATCCAATTCTAGATGGAAGAACAAGTCAATAGTGCTGGCCTGATTTGTGAAGGCACATTAACTTTATGTTCATCAGTCTGACCAGGTTAATTACAGACAGAAGAGCTTTAGCTACAAGAGTACAGTCACATTCGTCTGACAGACATAAGATACACTGGACTTTTTAAAGTTTCAAAATTGCCAGTATTGATAAATAACAAAGATATTTTGGAACATGAACAGTGCAGCAGCTTTAGGTGGGGGGCAGGGGTGTGGGAGCGAATCTTGTCAGAGATAGGAAAGTAGCATGTTCATATCGTGTGAACTCCATGGCTGGGATTTTTAGATAACAAACATGAAATGTAATCACCACGTCTGCAGGGAGACACAATCTGGTTAGAAGAGACAATGAATATTTCATTAGATAAAAGATCGTGTTAAACTTTAATGAAAATCCAGATGTCTTCGCAGTTAAGGGAGATGAAAATAAACTGCGCAGTGATGCTAATGAGCGGAACACCGGCGAGCCGCGCCGCGGTGCAGGACGGCGCGGAAAGCGCCGGAGCAAAGGCCTCACTGGGCCAGATTCACAGCGAGGGCAGAACTCTGAGGAACAGCCGCTCCAGATAAACACGGCTGGCCTCGCGTGTCACTTCCTGCTGAAACCGTGACACTTTACGCAAACCCAGAAAGAGATGGAGAGGGACAGGGTGGGGCAGGAAGTGAGGGGCGGAACAGAATATGAGAGGATGGAGGTGGGCGAGGAATGATGTAATGGGGGTGTGTGGATATGGTGACACAAAGTCTTTTTGTTGGCTCTTTTGGTTGCTCAGAACAAGAGAATTCTGAAAAGTTCAAAAGAAAGTTGACACACAGTTGGATAATACGAAGTGGCGAAGATTGAAGTAGTGGTGAATGCTTAGTTTGCAGATGATCACATTTACTTAAACAAGTAAGTTTTTGCCTATCATGTCTTCTGCGTACACTATATGACCAAAGGTATCTGGACAACCCTTGGTCCGGGCTGTTTTTCATGATTTGGGCAAGGCCCCTTAGTTCTAGTGAAGGCAAATCTTAATTCAAGCATACAATCACATTCCAGATGATTCTGTGCTTCCCCAACAGTTTGGGGAAGGCCCTTTCCTATTTCAGCATGACAATGCCCCCAGGCACATAGGGAGGTCCATATAGAAAAAAACTTGTTGAGAACGATGAGGAAGAACATGACTGGCCTGCACAGAACCCTGACCTCAACCCTATCCATGTCCTTTGGGATCAATTGGAAAGCCAACTACGAGCCAGGCCTAATTGCCCAATCAGTGCCTGACCTCTCTAATGCTCTCCTGGCTGAATGGAAGCAAATTCTTTCAACAATGCTCCAACATCTAGTATAAAGCCTTCCCAGAGAGGAGGTTGTTATAGCAGAAAAGGGTGGATCAACTCCATATTAATGCCCATAATTATGGATGAGACATTGGATGTCAGGTGTCCACATACTTTTTGCCATATAGCGTACCTTAAAACCAAAGTCATCTTGTAAATTCCCTCAGAAGAAGGTCTGCAGTGCTGCTGTTCAAAAGGGCAGCCTTAAGCAAAACAGAACGATCACCAAACTCATTAGGAGATATTATGAGTGTGTACCTGCAACTGCTAATGCATGCAAAGTAAAATACAATCCAATTAGAGAAAAAGAAATTAAGCCCTGGACTCAATAACAAAACTTTGTTGGCTGGAACTAGACGATTTCATCAGCAGGCCTTCTATGCATCACTGCTACAAGGCTTTAGGAAGTTCAATTCCATTTTATTATTTTACAGAGAACTGTCACAAAGACACTTTACAGAGGAACAAACAGAGCAATAGTTAACTGCAACATTCACCAACCACCGTTTGGTGCACTCCCTGTGTTTTTTAATACATTTTAGGCAATGATTCTTTACATTTCCGGGTGCTAGGGTGTTATTGGTCATTTCAGAAATCCACTGCATCAGTTCTAGTTTCACCATTGAGTTTCTTATGGTTCATTTTCACCAAGAAAAAAAAAATATATATATATATATTTCTTTTTTTTTTTAAATCCTAAAAGACCTGCCCTTTTGACACATTTACTTTAATCTAATTTGCTTGTTTAACGTCTGTTTGTCTAATTCAAACAAAATAAGGCAAATAGATAATATTCTAACGGTACTGTGGTTGAGCGAGCGTACCACCCTGTCTGTGACCCCGGGGTGAGTGGAAGGGTGAATAAGTGGAGCAGCAGAGAGGCAGTAACCGGGGTGGTTCAGGGGGCGGAGACTGCAGGGCGGCAGCGGCATCAGGCTGCGACGTTTATTCCATTTACATAATTCAGCAAAGTCCTCTAACATCTGAAGACTCTTAAACGTCCGTGTTCCGCACCGCGCCGTGTCAGGTGGGTATTGCCAGGGATGAATAATTAAAAAAAACAAAAGCGAGCTCCGATCCAGCGCGCGTAAAAACAGCAGCGGGCCTAAATTAATCATTATTTGAGGGCTAATAGATACGGTGCGGCAGGACGCCGGGTCCCTGTGCGATTCCGCTTGCTATTGTAGGCACGGTAGCCCTTTAAATTTTTAATTGCAGGCGCATGTTACTATTTGGAAACACGGGCTCTCTTTACAGTACATGGGAGACGGTGTGTGAAACAGGCTGACAAACTGGGCACAACGGCCCAGACTGAGCTCTGTGCTTCGCTCTAGCGTTGAGCGATACGTCAAAATTCGTCCGATCGCCCAACCCTACTTTGCGCCGCTAATAAATGAGACTGTTTAACAAGGTTTCCCTGAAAGGTCTTCAAACTAAAATTTAAAAGAAGAGCATGACTAAGTCCTTGGATGAAACCACTGTTTTTCTTTTTTGTGAGGTGTGTAGTAGGCATAGACGCCATAGTTAAAACAAATGGAGGATATGTTTGCTTTATTATTTTTTAAATGTAATTAATAAATTCCATTCCACAATTTCTTTTTCAAATAAAATTGTGCCAACTGATCATTGTCTTTTCAGTTGCTATACACTTTGGTAGCCAAAATCTAACTCAAATAAGATTTGAAACTTTTGGTTGCTCAACACTGAAAAAAAAATCAACTCTGATGTACAGCATTTTACATGAACAAGAGTATCTTTTCCTGTGTGTACTCAAATTCTTGCACTATTCAGCTGACAATTAAAATTTTACATAAAAATATATTCCCCTATAATTTTTCATCCACGCTGAGAGTGACAATGCTCTTCACTGCAATTAACACCAGTTAGTAACACAGTGTCACAACAGGGTTTCGGTTTAAATTATGTCTGCAAATAAAAAATATACTGCTAAGCGCACCAGATGTTTCCTAATTTCCTTTTACTAATTCTTCAATCATAACCACTTAAGAATCCAGATTTTTTTTTCAAACCACCTGTCTTAAATTGTTTATTTATGCACATCAGTAAGTTCCGTTTAC